>NC_072429.2:47275000-47487500 GCF_028878055.3 Symphalangus syndactylus
TGTTCAGGCTGCCCTGGCCCAGACCATGTGGCTGTGTGGTGACTTCCCCAGACATTTGACCTCTGAGGTCCCCAGCAACCTTGTACCAACAAACCCTCTGAGAGTGGGGACAAAGCCAAGGACACCCCCATAACTCAGTCTAGCAGCCCTCAGGCCTAAAGAGGAATAGGCGTGTGTGTACAGCCAGGTCCCCAAGAAGCTGAGCTGAAACTATTCCCTGGAGAATGGCATTGGTGGCTGCGGGAGCACTAGATCCCTGCCAGGTAATAAGAAAGAAAGAAGACCCTGAACAAGTGCCTCAGTCTCACCCCCACTTGCCTTGTGGTGCTGGTTGCTTTACTCATCGGGCCCTGATGAACTTAGGTGAACAGAGGTGGCCCCAGGTGAGTGAAGGTCCCTGGAGGTCCAGGTTCTGAGGCATGGGGTGCAACCAGGCAGGTGAGGTACTCCGGTACCAGTGACTTCCAGATTAAGAGCCTTTCCCTCCTGTCTGCTGGGCTGGTTGCTCCTACTCTCCCCGATTCTGGATCCAGAGGCCTCTCTTCCCCAAAGAAATTCCCATTCTAAATGTCCCTGGGCCATCCTTCTTTCTCCTCCAGGTGGTCCCAGACAACCCCTGCTCAGGAATGGCCCCCAAGTCAGCCCCCCAAAACCGGAGAGCAAGAAGCCAGCGGTGCTTCGTGACACAAACATGCATTCGTTTTATTCACAAAACAGCCTGGTTTCCTAAAACAATACAAACAGCATGTTCATCAGCAGGAAGCTGGCCGTGGGCAGGGGGGCCCAGGCCGCAGGGGGCCCCCTGGGGACCCACCCCCACCGGCAGGGGACCACGCAAAGAAGCCCTTTCATCTGTTGCCATTAGCAAGGCCAGAAAAACAAGACTTATTTTCTCTAAGTAGCCAGGATTGGAAATATCGAGACGGGGCTCCCCAGATCGCAATGGATAAACGAACAGAACTTTCATTTTTTCTTCCAAAATCATCACTGTTGGGGTGGGGGATCCCAGTCTGGGGACTGTGGGTGCAGCTCAGCTGGCCTGGTGCTCCCTCCCCTTCTGCGAGCTCCCTGCTGGCAGCTCTGCACGCGTGGATGGATACAGAGCGGCTTCTACATGGCGCCATCAACATTCTCTTTATGAACGTGAGTGGATTCTCCAGGCAAACTATGCACTATTTCATGGTCGGAAAGAATCAAAGGAAGTTTAAATGAGGGTGGAGTTAAACTGTGCTAAATTACAGTAGTGCTTATTAGTAACTAGATTTCAAAAGGTTACAGAAAATTTACATTCTCTACACAAAAACTGCATCTCCTGCACAGACAACATCGACATCGACACAGGAAGGAAACTGATTGTCCATTCTTTGCCCAGGAAGTCTCGGTACTTTATAGATTCGTCTTTACCTCTTTTTTGTTGTTGTTCTTCCGAAAAAGCAGTTTAAATTTTTTTCTTTTTCTTTTTATACTAGGGACGTGGAGATGTTAAAACGACAACAAAAAATATATATATAAAAACAGGAATGAAATCTGTGAGAGAATATTTTTGGTTCTAAAGACGGGTGCATCCGTTTGTCTTCGCCCGAATCCCTTGCTGGAGACCACACGAGCAGTGACATTGCACGGAGAGGGCAGCTTTGGGTTCCGCCGCCGTCACTGAAACCACCGGAAGGCGGCTCCCGTCGGAAGCATCACCTTCTGGCGGGGGCGGGAGACAAAAACAAGGAGAGAGTTCAGTCAGGGTCCGGGTAGGCCTGGAGCAAAGACGTTCCCCTGTGGATGGCCTCATGGCGGAGGGACAGGCATGGAGGAAGAGCAGCCACCCCTCGGAGCTCCTGCCACCCCAGCCAGGCCAAAGGAGGAGCTTGACCTGCTGGGCTGCTGGAAGGCCCTGAGGACTCTGAGGCCTCCTGAGCCACGGTGCCCAGGAACCCTCCCTTCCAGAGAGGAATTCTCTTCCCCTGGCCCAAAGGCAACAGCGCCAGGTGGCTGTGGCATGTTTCTGTAAATGAGCGTGTGAGCACGTGCAACGGGTGTGCATATGGGTGTGTGCCTCATGCTATGCTGAGCTGTGTGGCATGGAGCTGTGGGAGGTGGGTATTTGGGCTATTTCTCAAGCGGCCGTGTCTATGTGTGTGTGCATGTGTGTCTACACTGGACTAAAGTGGGTGCCTTTGTGTGTACATAGGAGAGCAGAAATGGAAGGGCTGGGGCTGGGGCTGGGGTTAGGGTTGGGGTTAGGGGAGGGTAACCAGGAGGCCATGGCTGGGATACACCACTGTTGTTTTCCAACCATTCTGGACATTTGCGTCAAGCCCACTCGTAGAGGGGCGGGGACAGGGGCAGGGACTGCAGGCTGAAAAGATGCTTTTGTACCCAGGCCTGGCACTCCAGCTAGGTTGCTGCATCTGGGGGCACAGGGATGGGCCCTGCCACAGGGGTGCAGAGATAGCAGCATGGGAACCCCTTGCCTTCTCCAAGCCAATCCCACAGTGGCTAGGCCCTTGTCCACTCCAGGCTCATGGTCACCTCCCCTTACCCCAGCCCCAAAAATCTGTCAAATAGGTGCCCAGACCAAGGGTTCTTCCAGGCCTCAGAGCAGGGCACCCAGCACTGGAACAGCTCTATCCTTGGGTGGCCTTGGGGGAAAGATGGCCCTGGAGGGGCAAATGAAGGGCTTAAGGGCACAGGGCCCGTGAAACAGAATCCCTTAAACAAGGCAGGGGAGAGACCCAGAGTTCTAGGTCATGGAGTGGATGCTTTAGGCCATGTCTGAGCATCAGAAACTTAGGTCCTGTATGGAAATCTCAATACCTGACCCAGAACCCCAGGAGAGGAATCAGAATCCCAGGGCCTGGCTGAGAATGCTAGGTCCTTGCCTGGAGTTTTATGCTTGCCTTGCAAATTACGGCCTGATGGGATTCTCAGAATGTGGCTCTGACTTTTGGGGCAGTAAACTGGTGTCTCGAAGCCAGACCCCCAGGCCCCAAGGACTGGGGGGGCATCCCCCAGACACTTGCCCAGCTAGGAAAGGCAGGGTCTGGGGATGGGGGTGGGTTTGGACTGCCAGACAGACACAAGAGCCCACACACCTCCCTCTAAGGCGCCGTTACCTCCAGAGCAGCGGAAGGCTTCTTTTTGAGTTCCTCACATTTTCTGAATTTGCAAATCTGATGGCCAGTCTTTCGGTTCCTACAACTGCTGCACTGCTCGCAGTTGATGCGCCGCCGGCAGGGCGCGCACATGCCGCAGCGTTTCCGCTTCTTCTTGCCAGAGCTGATGGCAGAGGCCAGCTCTCCCTGCATGGGGTACTCAGCCAGGCCCGCCATGTGCAGCGCGCTTTCGGCCAGGAACACACCTGCCGGGGTCATAATGAAGAGGCCTGGGTTGATGGGGAAAGCGCCCAGGTAGGGGAAGTCGGACTGGCCATTGAGGGCTTCGGCACCTGCCACAGCCTCCATGTCAGGCAGGCCAGCACCCGCCTCGCTCATCAGCGGGAGGTGCTCCTGCACCACGCGCTTCAGCATCTCTGTGGACTGCGCAAACTGCTGCAGCGTCAGCTGTCCCTCGGCTGCCAGATCCGTGGCCCGCTCTGCCTTGCTCAGCAGGCTGGCCACAGCACCACTTTTGTGCTTTGAGGTAGGGTTGCTTTTGTCCACCGCCATGGCCGCCGCCAGGTCGTGCCCATTGGCCAACAGGGAGGCAGCGGCTGCAGCCGCGGTGGCCTTGTCAGCAGACTCTCCGCCCATCATGCTGCCACAACCACTGCCACCACTGCTGCCAAATGAAGAGTAGTGGGAGAGCGGGCGGGAGCGGCGCAGGCTCTTGTTGAGGGGCTCACTGATGATACCGCTCTTGTTCCGACGCTCGGGGGGTGGTGTGTCATCTGCCACTGAGGCTGGTGCAGCGGCAGCCACCGCTGCACTCTTGTCTGCTGCTCCTGCCTTTGGACCACTGCTGCCACTGCCACTGCTGCCATTGGTGCTGCTGCTGCTACTGCCGCCGGCGTCCTGGGAGCCACCGCCGAGGCTCGACATGGTGGGGCCGAGGCCCAGACCCCGCTGCAGAGGGAGCCTGCCAACTGCCGAGGGTCCACAGACCAGGACCTGGCCCTGCTGCCCACAACAGAGATGCCTGGTGGGCCTCGCTGCTCAGGGCAGGCACATGGTCAGGTGTCCAGGTGGAAATGTCTTCACTCTGTCACAACAAGAGGATTCAGGGTCAGGGCAGCAGTGAACACCCCCCACTTCAACATCGCCACCACCGCCACTATCAACTGTCCTGTCATCCTGACCACCATGTGCTCGACCATGGATTTATTTATTTATTATTATTATTATTTTTTTCTCTTGAGACGGAGTCTCGCTCTGTCGCCCAGGCTGGAGTGCAGTGGCGCAATCTCAGCTCACTGCAAGCTCCGCCTCCCAGGTTCACGCCATTCTCCTGCCTCAGCCTCTCCGAGTAGCTGGGACTACAGGCGCCCGCCACCACGCCCGGCTAATTTTTTTGTATTTTTAGTAGAGACGGGGTTTCACCGTGGTCTCGATCTCCTGACCTCGTGATCCGCCCGCCTCGGCCTCCCAAAGTGCTGGGATTACAAGCGTGAGCCACCGCGCCTGGCCTGACCATGCATTTATTAAGCACCAGATCCATCCTGGTGAGAAATTTCTTATTTGTACTATCTCAGTTAAGACCCACAAGAACTCTAGAAGCAGTGGCTGGTAATCTACTTTATAGATGAGGCAAACAAGATTTAGGAGAACTACCAGTCTATGAACACACAGCCACCAAGTGGCATGGTGGAGGCCCTAGTCCAGGCTTCCACAGCTCAAATCTGCCCTGCTAGGGTCTAGGAAGACCTGCTGGAAGCAGGCAGTACTTCTTGTGCTGGGGTGAGAGAGTGTTGGAGATGCTTATTAGCCGGGTGCAGTGGCTCACGCCTGTAACCTCAGCACTTTGGGAGGCAGAGGCAGGCAGATCGCTTGAGCTCAGGAGTTTTGAGACCACCCTGGACAACATGGTGAAACTCTATCTCTGCAAAAAGTACAAAAGTTAACCAGGTGTGGTGGTACATGCCTGTAGTCCTAGCTACTCAGGAGGCTGAGGTGGGAGGACTGCTTGAGCCCAGGAGGTTGAGGATGCAGTGAGTTATAATCATGCCACTGCATTCCAGCCTGGATGACAGAGTGAGACCCTGTCAAAAACAAAAAACAAAACCAAAAAAAAAACCACCTCCACATCCTAATCTTCCTTCTCCATCCGAGGAGAACAGTGCTTGATAGTACAGATCATCAAGTCTGGAAGGCTGCCCCTGGATCCTCATCTGGGGATTCCTAATACACATCTGTTATTTCAAGGCTCTGACATGTTCTGCAGGCAAAGGAACCTGGTTGCCTTTGTGTAACCCAGTTTGCCAATGAGTGCAGAACCCTTATTTCAGGGATCTTCTCCCCTGCTGCTACAGGGCGAGCAGCACAGGGCCAGAGGACGAGTTGTCCCTTGCCACAGTGAGAGGACGTGCTTGTGCACACCCTGGCACACGCTTCCTTCTCAACCCCCGAACCACAATCATTATCGTCTCAGACCTCATTCTTGTCTCTACTCAGGCCTCACTGTGGTGCTCTGGACTGGCTCCCAGATTGGGGGCGGCGGTGGGCAGAGGCCTCACAAGGCCTGCAGAGTAGGGCCTGGGTGGAGGTCTCAGTGAGAACCCAGAGAGCCGGGGTGGGCTGTTGCCAGGAGGGGCCTCTGGCTGGGGCAGGCTGGCACTGAGGAGTAGGCATGACCCTCAAGGGAATGGAGCCCAGCAGGAGCCTGTCCTCTGGCTGCCTCCACATTTCCAAGGCAGCCTGTCCCGGGACAGGGCCTGCTCTACTCAGGTCTCAAGGCTAAGGTGTCTGAGCTGCCTCCTCAGCTGGAGGAACTGGGCCAGATGGAGCAAGGCGGCGGTATCCTCATCAGTCCTGGCTCTCCAGCCTCGCTTCCCTGTCTGCCTGCTGTGGCCTAGCATCCCCCAGGAGAGGGGTGGGAGGACAAGGCCCAGCCCCAGAGCAGCTGGAAGCTCAAGGGGGAGGTGCACATCTGGCGGGCCCCATCGAGCCCTGGGCTTGAGGGCAGCACACACTGGATCTTTGTCCCCAGGCAACCCCAAAACCCCCCTAGTCACAGGACTCAAGCCTGTCCCAAGAGAGCATCTAGTCCAACCCTCTGCATTTACAGAGGGGGAAACTGAGGACCCAAGCAGGGCGGGGGAGGGGGGCTTCCCCAGGACTAAGGAGTGGCCAAAGAGGACCGGGTGTGGAGAAAGGAAAAGCTCTGTTTCTAGGGTGGGGCGAGTAGCCGGCATCAACAGCCAGATACTCCCTGTCCCTCCCCAGTGGGCACCAGACCACCTAGGGCTCCTTCCTAGCAGAGGGAAATGGGTGAGGAGGAAGAGCTGGGCAAGCTGGCAGATTCCACCAGGACAGAGCCGGGGGGCCCTGGCAGGGAATCCAGGCTGGGCTGGGGGGCATCAGAGGTCAGAGCGGAAGCAGGAAGACCATGTGTGTCCAAGGATAGCTGTGTTCCCTCCCACCTCATAAGGGCCAAGACCAGGATGGTCTTTTTAGCCCCTCTCCTCAGAGATTGGTAACCCCTTCAGGAATCAGTGACCCTGGCTAGTTGTTGGGGACCAGGGTCAGTGAGATCAGGGACAGAAACCATCAAGTCAGCTCATCCAGCTCCTGTCCAACTAAGCTCATCTGCCCTGCCCGGGACAACAACCCCGGCAGCCCAGATACTGGGTCAGGGGAGAAGGCAGAAGGCAGGTGTCTTGTGGGCTGGAGAGATGGGAGGGGAGCAGGCTGCGCCCCAGCCCCTGTGTGCATCCCCCGCCTCTGCGGCCTGCTGGCTGGTGGCAGAAATCGATAGCTGCATTAACGCTGCTCCTGCTCTGCTCACCCCCTCCCTCCTCCCAGCTCCAGGATCTGGCTCTGCGTGCGGGGCGGGCAGGTCAATTAGAAGTCAGCTCCCTCCAACACAGCCGGCCTGCGCTCAGGGCTGGCGCTCTGGCTGAGCGTCTCGGCTTTTGTCTCCATCCTGAGTCTCTCCTGGTGGGGACCAAACCTCATGTTCTGTTCCTCTCTTGGAATTTCTCTGATCTTCCACTACTCTGTCCTTCCTCAGGGCCCACCCACACCCAGCCTCTGAGGTCCTGGGACATGCTGAGCTTGGGACCAGAGGATGTGATATGTCACCAAACAGGTGCTGCAGGCAGAACACTATGGTTTTTCAGCCACAGAAGTTGAAGGGAGGTGGGTACACGGGGGGACTGGCTCACAGGGATAACTCTGTTTTCAAATCCAGAGTGGACAGACATGAACATCTGGTCCTCAAGCTTGTTCCAAATCGGTCCTGGTACCTGGCTCATCTTCTCCTTCAGACCTTAGGAAAAACTGATGCCCCGGTCCCAGTGGACCCCTGACCAAAAGCCCCATTTGCCCTACTCGTGGAAGGGGAGGACATAGAGGGGACGTTCTCCCAGGTCCCAGCCTTCTACTCTAGGGCACACAGCCACCCCTTCCAGGCCAGGAAGGGCCTGGCAGTGCCCAGGCAGCAGGGGAGGAGTCAGGGCTGCGTTGAAGCGGAGCGGGAATGAGCGGGAGGGAAAGCTGGCGGGCAGGCGGCGGCGGGCGCATCCATCATCGGCCCTGCCAGGAACGCATCCAGCCCCCAAAAAGAAATACTGCGCCTGAGGAGGGACAACAAAGGGCTCCGTTTCATCAGCAATGCGGAGCCAGCGCCCCGCCGCCCCGCCAGCCGCGGTCAGCCCACAAAGGACCCCTTTGTCCATGCAGGAGCCGGCCAGCCGGGAGCTGGGACCAGGGGCTGACAGGTGGGGACAGAGCACGGGGGGCTGAGGGGGGACGAGTCATGGAAAGCTGGGGGGCAGAGGGGCATGTGGGGGCAGAACAGAGACAGGTGGTGGGGACAGAATCATGAGACAGAGAACTAGAGGAGTGGATCAGAGAAAAGGGGAGCTGGAGAGGAGGGGGCAGAGGGTCAAGGTTAGTGGAGACAGTGTCATGGGAAGCAGTGTCTGGGGCAACAGGGTTCAGAGACCCAGGGAACCAGGACACCTTGTCCAGGCTCAGGGACTTGAGGGTCTAAAAGACAAGGAAACAGCCCTGAGGAGGGAATCCCAGAAGGCAGCTGGGCATGCCCACAGGAGAGGGAGGCAGAGGGAAGGGTAGAGAAGTAGCGAGGAGACCAGATCAGACCCACTGTGTAGCCCAAGGCCTGAGAAGAGGAGGTGGGGAGGAGTCTGGGGAGGAGGGCTGGGGAGGAGGGCTGGGGAGGAGGGTGGAGAGAAGGACTGGGGTGGAGGTGGGGAGGAGGCTAGGGAGGAGGGCTTGGGGGGAGGCTGGGGAGGAGGTGGGGAGGACTGGGGTGGAGGTGGGAAGGAGGCTAGGGAGGAGGTGGGGAGGAATCTGGGGAGGAGGGCTGGGGAGGAATCTGGGGAGGAGGCTGGGGAGGAGGGTGGGGAGAAGGACTGGGGAGAAGGACTGGGGAGGAGGGTGGGGAGGAGGGCTTGAGGGGAGGAGGCTGCGGAGGAGGGTGGGGAGAAGGACTGTGGACAAGGTGGGGAGGAGGCTGGGGAGGAGGGCTTGGGGGGAGGTGGGGAGGAGGCTGGGGAGGAGGACTGGGGAGGACTCAGGAGGAGGTGGGGGGTAATGGGTTCTTGGCCCCAGAGCATGGCTGCAGGGCCCAATGCCTCCTGTAGGCTCCAGCTAACTGGCTGAGCTGGAAGGAGAGGGAGACTCATACCTGGGGCCACCCTCCTGGCAGTGGAGGCCACCCTGTGCCTCTACCCTAAGGCTCTGGCCAGCCCCAGAAGGCACGGAGCCTGCCCCCTTCTAGCCAGCCCCCACCACCTGTGTTGCCACTCCGGTTTCCTTAACCAACAGATCCTATCGACTAGCATTTACTGAGTATCTACTGTGTCCCAGGCCCTGTGCTTTTATGCTTTACATGTCTTAGCTTCTGAATGCCTCCCCAGAACCCAGGGAGACAGAAACTATTTGCCAATTTCAGACATGAGGAAATTTAGGCTCAGAGAGGTTCAAGCTGTCAGCCTCAGGTCAAACAGCTGGTGCCTAGCAGGGGCAGAGCTTGAACCCAGAGCCCAAGTGTTAGTCACCCTGCTCTGTGGCCACTTTTGCAATTGACAGAGTGGCCCAAGGCAGGTGACCTAGGTACCCCTAAGGCTGCTCTCACTCCCCAGGATTGTTACCGTGCCTGTCACCTCTCCGTGGCTGGGGGCAAGCTGTCACAGACCCCAGGAGAGTGCCCCCACCTGGGGGACTTGGAGATGCCCAGGGCCCGGAATGCTAAGCCAGTGACATCATAATGCCAGCTGGCAGTGAGGTCACTGGAGGTGGTGGCAGTGCCCTTATTCAACCCTCAGCCCTAGAAGAGCCTCACTTCATCCCCCGCAGGGTTCAATCTTGAACTCTCGGGCCAGAAAGCACAGGGAAGGAGGGGACATCCTGGGATGACATAGTGCCATCTGCACACAGACATGTACACAGGTGGCCCACAGCTGGATGTTCTAGATATTCCTTTGCACACATCTTCCCTGCACCTACCTTGACAGCAGCCCTGTACCTTATGATACCAGACAGACAGCAGAGCACATAGACCCAGACCCCAGCACTGCCTTCCAGGAGTGCACAGGAGCTGGGCCCACAGTCACATGAACCAGTGTGAAACAAGAGCTGGAAGGGGACACAGTGAGCTATCTGGGGCCTTCCTGGAGGAAGGGACGGCTAGGTTGAGAGTTAAGGATAAGGAGAAGCAATGAGAGGGGACAAAGGCATGAAAGAGAAGCCTAAGCAGGTGGGGAAGTGGACGTGAGGTGTGTCTATGAGGCTAGCAGGGTCCCAGTTGTGCAGGGCCTTGAGGCCAAGGGCAGGATTTTTATTATTATTATTATTATTTTAATTTTTAGTAGGGATGAGGTCTTCCTATGAGGATCAAGCAATCCTCTCACCTGGGCCTCCCAAAGTGCTGGGATTATAGGCGTGAGCCACTGCGCCTGGCTGGCAGGATTTTTAAAAAACAGTTTTATCGAGGTATAGTTTACATACTATAAAATTCTTCCACATTAAAGTATACATATAATTTAATGATTTTTAGTAAATCAACAGAGTTGTGCAACCATCACCACTACCAAGGGCAGGGTTTGACCAAGGCACCATCCCCCGCTATTCCCTGCTGGCTGACCAGCCTTGCAGCCATCCTGCCTGCCCAGGGAGGCTTGTGGAAGAGGCTGCGTTTCAGGACCCCTAACACTGGCCCAGCAGAGCTGCACACCCCGGCTCAATGCACCACTTCCCACGCTTCCATGCAGCACTTGACACCCCAGCCCTTGCCCCCTCCCTGCCACCTTGGTGGGCTGGTCTCCTTGGCCTCCAAGTGAGGCAAAATAGGCAGACAGGCTGATGGTGGGCAAAGCAGACCACAGGCTATGGTGGTTGAACCAAGCTGGGCAATGGGGTGGAAGGGAGGGTGTTCCGTCTCTGATTTCCATGATTCAGCCTGGGGAGTTTCCAGAGGGAAAAAGAAGCCCTGCTCAAGCCCAGGGAGACTGGTCTTGGAGGCAGGGAGAAACGCAGCCCCAGGCGGAGAGCACAGGGCACACATCCAGCTATGGATGGACACACATACCCCCACACACTGGCCACTGTGAGCACCCAGCGGGTGGCCTGGGGTGAGACATGGTCTCAACCCCACTAGAGTCACCCCAAGACTGACTGCCAAGGACAGAACAAGGGACAGCATTTCTATGTCCCTGACTCCACACCCCTGACCCTCTTACACCCCTCCTCCTGGGGTGGGTACCAACCATGCCTTGGCCTGAGGACTAAAGGGTTTGAGCAAACCTGGAGTACGTAGGGCTCTGTTTTCTCTCTCTCTCTCTTTTTTTTTTTTTTTTTTTTTGACGGAGTCTTGCTCTGTCACCCAGGCTGGAGTGCATGGCCCGATCTTGGCTCACTACAACCTCCGCCTCCCAGGTTCAAGCAATTCTCCTGCCTCAGCCTCCAGAGTGGCTGGGATTACAGGCACACACCACCACACCTGGCTAATTTTTGTATTTTTAGTAGAGATGGGGTTTCACCATGTTGGTCAGGCTGGTCTTGAACTCCTGACCTCAGGTGATCCACCCACCTCAGCCTCCCAAAGTGCTGGGATTACAGGCGTGAGCCACCGCACCCAGCCAGGCTCTGTTCTGCTTTACGGTGCTCCCCAAAACAGCTGGAGGAGGGGATCAGCCCATTCATGCACAGCAACACTGAGGCCCCGGACAGGAAGTAAGCTCTGACCTGGGGCTCTAGGGACTGAGATGCCTGGGAGGCCTCTGATAAAGACAGGCCCTTTCCTCAATAAGCACCTCCCTCAGGCCAGGTTCCTTTCCTGGAAGAGTCAAAGGTTCAGGAAGACCCTTCCTCATTTTTTGACCTTGGGAAAAAACTGGCCTCTGAGACAGTTTTCCCATCTGTCACATGGGACCGTAGCTAACAGGTATGGGGCTCTTCCTATGTGCCACACTGTCCATGCTTTATCTCATGTTATCCTCATACCCAATCTCTGAAGGAAGTCCTATTATTGCCCCATTTAGAGTAGGCAATTTGATTAAGCAGGTGTAATGACGCCTTGTCTATCTGGGATCCCCTGAATCTTGTAGCAAACATTTCCCAATGTGGTGATCTCTGAGCTGACACCAATCAGAAATCAGGCCGACGTACCCCCTCAGGACCTCCCTACTGATGGGCCTCACCATGGGACAAGCCAGGAAAGGCTAGTCCAGGGATGCATGAGTCAAGAAATCAGAGATGGGGCACTGTCCTTCTGGGGCTCCTGTGTGGGGTGTGTTTGTGTGTCTGGGGTTGGGGGAGGCCTATGTGCATAGGACTGGCTAGGGAACTGGAGTCCTGAGGTCTAGGTTTGTGGCTCTACCCTGTCCCTCCCTGACTGGTGACTTTGACCAAGCTCTTTCTGCCACTAAGCCTCAGTTTCCCATTAGTAAAATGGAAAAGAATGGCTCTTGCTCCTCACCCCAAACTACAGCAGGAGTCACGATCCCAGGGCATATCATGGGGAAGGAGGTACAGATACAGAGGGCAATCCCCTCCACCCTCCAGACCTCAGGAGGAAGGCCTCAGAGGCCCGGATCAGTCACTGATATGATCTGCAGGTAGGAAACTGATTTGAGAGAAGGGTTTTGAGCAGGACGCAGGGCTGAGACTGAACCCTAGAAGAGGTGAGACCTATCGGGGCAAGGAGCATCCAGTCCCTTCCACTCTTAAGTTCCCCAGAGGACATTAAAATAAACAGCAGGTCCTGGCCGGGCGCAGTGGCTCACGCCTGTAATCCCAGCACTTTGGGAAGCTGAGGCAGGTGGATCACCTGAGGTCGGGAGTTCGAGAGCAGCCTGACCAACATGGAGAAACCCTGCCTTTACTAATAATACAAAAATTAGCTGGGCATGGTGGTGCATGCCTGTAATCCCAGCTACTTGGGAGGCTGAGGCAGGAGAATTGCTTGAACCCGGAAGGCAGAGGTTGCAGTGAGCCAAGATCATGCCATTGCACTCCAGCCTGGGCAACAAGAGCAAAACTCCATCTCAAAAAAATAAATAAACAAACAAACAAACAAATAAACAGCAGGTCCTAATAATGCACACTCACTGGCTACCAGGCACTGTGCTAAGCATTTCACATGCATTTTCTCACCGGATTCTACTACAATTATTATCCTCATTTGACAGATGAGGCAACTGAGGCTCAGGGACATAAAGTCACCTGCCTAAGGTCACAAGGTAAGTGGCAGAGCCAGGATTTAAACCCAGGTCTGTGTGACTCCAGGACCTGGCGCTCCAACCCTGGCTGAGGGTTCCGCAGCACATGGAGGGAAGACTTCAGCTAAAGGGTGAGGTCCAGTTCAGCTCTCGGCTTGGGGAAATCCCCTAGGTTTCCCTTGGATCCTGGAGGGTGGCTCTCAGGGCCCTGTTGCAGAGAAGTCTGCAGCTGTACCCCAAGGCCCAGGAAAATATGGGGAAGGGGCTGCGGGTGGGCCAGACGGGGCAGGCTGGGCCAGAGCTCCGGGCATTCCGCAGCCTCCGCAGGAAGCAGAATGGGACGGAAACCGGCTCCTGCCTCCTCCCCCAGAATCCTGTGGGCAGCCCAGCCGGCCGCACAGAGGCCCTCTTTGTGCCTGCCCCAATCCGCCACCCGAGGCTGGCCCAGGGTTTTGAGTTTCCTGGGGGGTGGGGGCCCAGCCACTGCTAAGCCTCCCTCTAGCTCCTCTCCTGGGGGCAGCCACAGCAGTCCACAGCTGGAGGAGGAAGAGAGGGGACAGCCAGGGACACTCTAGAGACCATGGGGGCCTGGAGTCTGCCCACACCCCATTCCTCCAACATTTACACACCCAAATCAGGGGCTGGAGGTGGGAAGAGGGACCCAGAGACAGAGCTGAGGTCACCCCCCAGAGTCTGCCTCTGCCAGCAGCCACCAAGCCCATCATGACACACCTGGAACCCCCCCCACACCCCATCCCACGCCATCCTGGTGCTCTTGGGCCTAGAGTGGTGCACACAGTGAGGGCGGGCAGTGGGCCGGGCAGTCCTTGTCAAACCATTTCCCACTCTCCGAGGCTCCCTGGACACAGGGCTCAGCAAGCTGAGGCCTCAAGCTCACTTCCCAGTATTTCGGGGGACAAAAGCCCCTCGGGTGGCATAACTGCCCAAGGATGCTGGGCACCTGGGAATGAGCTCAAGGGGCTGGAGTGTTTATGGTGACGAGAGCAACGCATAGTGTGTTTTCGTGTGTCTACCTGGGAGGTGTGCTGCACAACTGTGTGTGAGTGTGCCCAGTGGACTGTGAGTGTGCCCGGTTGAGTGTGTAGTCTCAAGATGTCGCCCTCTACAGACCACAGCATTAAAGCATATACGGGGATCATGTAGCGGTCCTGAGGGAGATCTTTGACTCTGTGACCTCCCTGAGGGTAAAGTGGAGGTGTGTGTGTGTGACCCAAGTCTGTGAATGCACATGGATGTCCAAGTGCATGCGTGTGTGAATAGGGTGGTTTACGTGGTGAGAGGATGTTTGTGGGGTCTTTTGGTCTGTACGTGTCAACACATCTTTGCCGCATGAATGCCAGTGTGTGTATGTTCGCATGCACTGAGTTGTGTCAGGAGCTCTGGGCTGTATGTGAGTCTGAGGCCCTGCTGGAACGGGGATGGTGTAGACAGGAACTGGTGCCTATGGAAACAGGAAGCTGCCCACAGGTGCACCTGGGCTGTGGTGGGGGCTGGGTTCCATCCAGGTTCAGTTTGTGCCTCTGAGAAACCAACCCAGGGTTCCACTAGGCGAGAATCTGTCCCAGCTGTAAGGGGGACACCTGTCTTGTCTGCTGTTGAAGGTCCAACAGCTCTGGCCAGTGTCTACCCGCCTGCCTGGCCTGAGCATGGAAAAAACTGGAAAACAAAAGCCCCCGGACCGCAGGCCCTCCCTGCAGAGGCGTGGGGGAGGCAGGCGAGAGGCGGGAGGCTGAGGAGGAGGGAGGGAGGTGTCGCCGCAGCCCCGGAACACAAAAATAATGAGGCGAGAGGGGCCATGGGGCCGAGCCGGCTGGTTCCGGAGTCGCTATCTGACCTTGACAGATGCCACAGCTGGGCGCCTGGAGAGGAGCCGCCGCCACAGTGCTGCAGAACCCCCCCAGCACCTCCCCCAGGCCAGGGTCGATGGAGGCTCAGGCTGGCCCCAGGCACAGGCAGCCACCCCATGAGGTGGGAGCCAGAAGACCTCGGAGCACCTCCTAGTAGTGTGGATGGGGATGGGGTAGGGAGCTCTGGAGGCAAAGGAGTGGGAGCAAGGCCACTGCAGGGCACGGGAGGCAGCAGTGGGGTCTCCTGAGGGTGCCCCCGCCCTCAGGTAAGGCTACATGTGTGAGAAGCACGCACAGCCTGCTTGTGTGTGTGTAGCTTGGCTGTGGGGCTGAGTGTGTGTGGAGAAGGGAAGTAAAGCGTGAGTGTGGGTGTGACAAAAATTGTACTTGTGTGCATGTGTCCTTGGGGTCACACAAGGCTGAGAAGACAGGCTAATGTCCCTGAAATGGGTGTGACCACATCACTTGGTGTGGGCACTGATCACTCCCCAAACTCATTTAGAGCCATAGCTGTCCTGGCGGGGGCAAGCCATGCTGGGTCTAGGGGTAGGGTGGGAGACAAAGACAGCCACAAGTCTTGTCACTTGCAGATGGGGGAGGGGCGCCCCTCCAGCCCTTCCTGACCTACCCTCTCTCTCTCTATGGCGATTGTCCCAGGCACTCAGTGATGGGCACGGGGCTGGGCACCGCCACTCCAGGGACATCAGCCAGGGGCTGGGGTGTGAGTTGCAGGAGGTGATGCTGGGCTGGTGGTGGATTAGCAATTCCGAGCACTGGCTGCATAATTAAAAAATCATTACGGCAGGCGGGCAGAGCTGAGTGTGAGCTCACGCTCAGAGCGGGCGGGGACACTGCCATGGCGCTCCCCCTCCCACTGCTTCCCCGAGGAAAAATCCCACCTGCTAATATAATTATGGAAAAACACAAGCACAGAAATTTGGTTTCAGCAAACAACGTGCCTCAGTGCCCAGGGCCTGCCTGGCCCTCAGCACAGCGAGCAGGCTGGCCACTGGCACCCAGGGCTCATGGCAGTAAGGCAGGCCCTGCTAGGTCCAGACATTACCTCCACCCCCTCAGTAGCCCCCTAAGAGAGCAGACTGGGAGAGGTATACAAAGCCCAGCTCCCTAAATCCCAAATTCAGGAGAAAATGGGCTGGTGCTGATGGTTTACAAACGGGGAAACTGAGGCTAAGGAATCTACATAAGGTCACTGTGTTTGTGGCAAAGCCAAGAGGAACTGGATCCGTGCTCAGTGCAACACCTCAGGGCTCAACACCCCCTCCCGACTCCCCCTATCATCAGTCACCCCCCAGCCTTCTCCGCTCTGCCTGGGATAAGCATATCTCTCCCGAGACTGTAGAGAGCCTCCAAGCCAGGTACCCCGGCACGGCCCAGAGCCTACTCAGACCTGCACGCCACGATGGGGTTCAGGGACAGGGCATCCTGGGCTCGTCTGGGTTAAGCCAGGCGAGCAGAGCTGGCTCCCGCCCCGAGAAACGCGGCCAGCTCTGGGGCACAGGCCCCAGAACGGCAGGAACAGCCGCCATCACCTCGGGCCTGGAGCGGGCAGCGGGCCTGGAGCGGGCAGTGGACGGCGCGGGAGGGAGCCGGGCCTAATTAGTCGGCCTGGGACCCGGGCGGGCGCCGGGGCGGCAGACGCGGCCGCCAGAGCCGCGCAGGCACGTCCGCGTCCGGCTGGGAGGCGGCAGGGAGCCGGGAGGCGGCAGGGAGCCGGGAGGCGCCCTGAGCCGCGGCGGGACAGGCAGCCTGGGAAGGCCTGGGCCAAGGAGATTCCGCACCGAGAAGGCTGGCCTCCCCTCATTCCACGGTGCCACCAGGCGCAGCAATTAGAGGCTTTCAAAGTTTGTCCTTAATTGGTTTCATTTTTGCCTCATAAATGATTCATGGCCCCAGAGGTCTGGGAGGCGGAGGGAGTGGCAGGGGAAATTTGGGGAGGTTTTTGCCTCGAGCCAAGCCCCCTACCTGAGGTTGGGGAGGGTGCCGCAGGCCCAGCCCAGGAAGGGATGAGAGGGGCTGGGAAGCCTCGGGCAGGTGGGACCCTGCAACAAAAATTAAAACCCAGGCCCTCTCCTTGGAGCGCTGACTAATTAGGAACTGCAACTTCTTTTCAGCACACCAGAGCTCTGCAACCAGGCCTGGAGCCACCGCAGCTGCTGGGGCCCTGGGAGCATGAATAATAATGTGATGATAACAGAATAACAGTGTCAGTAGTAATAATAAGGATGGCGAGAACAACATATGCGTGATCTCTTTCAGCCACCCCTGCTCCCGCAAACACTAAGATCTGTTTCACAGATGAAGAAACTGAGGCTCAAAGGCCTGCCCTCTGACCCTCAGTCTGATGCCACAGCCCCTTAACACCCAAACCCCCAGGCTCTTAAGAGCACAGGACTGACTATTCACCCTCCAGGAATAGTGCCTGCCAGGAGCGTCAGGAGCTGCAGGGCCTAAGGAAGCCTGGGAATGGTCCTGAGGCCTGAAAGAAGACCCCAGCCGGTACCAAGTGGCCCCACACCCACCTGAACCAGGCTGGCTCTGCCCCTCAACAGGCTGTGTGACCTTGCAGGGCCTTAACTGACCCATCTGTAAAATAGGGGCACAGGAGCCCTATGCCCCCACATTGAGTGCTAACCCAGTGCTGGGCACTAGGATAGACAGGAGATACCATGGACCCCATGGTCAGAGAGCTCCCAGTCTAGGGACACACACAGAAAGGTTTAAAAAAGTCTGTACAGAGAACCCTGAGCGCTCAGTCAATGGGCAAAGTGCTGGGGAGCAGTACCCAGAGGGCTTCTTGGAGGAGGTGAGGTGGGAGGAGGAAATGCCTCTCCTCTGACCCCATAACCAGCCCACACAGGATGCTCAGGGAGTGGGTGTGGCCCACTTAAACCCAAGACTGGGGTTGGACCTTGAAGAAACCCAGAACTACAGACCACATCAGAGTGACAGGGATGCAAAGTGCCCAGCTCAGCCTGCCCATGATGCTCCCTTTGATCCTGAACAGCTATAGGAGGTGAGGCATAAACTGAGCAGGGCCCACCTGGCCCCTGGAAATCCTGGAGGTGAGGGAACACATGAAACAAGTCAGAGGGTAAATGCTGGGTGGGCTGACTCCACTGGAGCAGGGCCCAGGGTCTCACAAATATCATCTCCTGTATCCTTCAGTTCCTCTGACACATGCACCAGGCTCCCCTCTCAAAACCCACTGGTCCTCAGGCCCCAGCCACAGCACAGTCCCAGTCAGCTCGCTGCTCTCCCACCCAGCCTGCTTCCACTGGGCAGTGAAACAGCCTGTGCCAGGGCCAGCACCACTTCAAGTGGTTGTACGTCCCTGCACCTCTCCGCAGCTCTCTGAATGGCATCTATGATCTTTCCCATTTCCCAGATGAGCAAAATGAGGCTTAGAGAAGCTAAGGGACCTGCCCAAGGCCACATAGCTCAGGAGCACCCACGTTCCTCTCCCTGGCCTCTTTGTGGCTCAGTATCCCTGACCTGTCCCAGGCCTGGCCATTCTTGCCCCAGCCCTGACGCTTCTCCTGTCTGGACAAAGACCACACCAAAGCCCACACTCCTGCAGAAACTAGGACTTGATCTGGCTGAGGCTTGTGGTCAGAAGACCCACAGGAGGTCCAGGAGGTAGTGGGGGTCACTGTGTACCCTGAGACCCCTGGGGCATGGGGGTCTTCTGAGGCTTGGATGGGGTAGCAGGGGAAGCTCCCACAGGCACACACAGGGATGGGGGTGAAGGGGCTGACCATATTCTGTGGCTTCCTCCCTGGGAAGAGCCAACTTCAAGGCCCCTATCACCCACACTTGGGAGGAGGCCATCCATGGGATTCTGAAGCTGGGGCACACATCCTCTGGAAATCAGACCGAGCTCTACCCACCTCTGCTCCACCCTGCTGGAGGACACTGCTGAGAAGCCGGGCAAGGCCCACCCTCTCCGAGCCTCAGTGGCTTCATCTGCACACTGGCCCGATAATGTCCTCTGAGCCCTTTGAAAAAGCTTTGAGAATAGGTTTAGAGGTTTTCCTTGAGAAAAGGGGTTTGGAAGAACTGGTCTATTTTTGGTTGGGGGCACTTGAGACACTGGGGTCAGTGTACCATAGCAGCTTGGCAATGGCTTGTTGAAAACACACAAGTGGCCGGGTTCTTATCCTCAGCAGGTCTGGTCAACAAACCCTTCCCAGGTGCCCACTCTGGGCCAGGACACTGGTCTGCCCTTTGCTCCTCGCTGTCCATCTACCTGTCCCAGGGCTGCCCAGCCAGGTCACTGGGGTCCCTCTCCCCGGCCTGCCCGGAAGCTGCACGTCTCCAGTGGGTCAGCACTGACGTCAGCAAGACTGGCCGGGCGTGAGGCCCGCCACCTCCGGAATCACCAATTAATTAACTTTTTCAAATTAATTTCCCAAGCAAAATTCCATAATTACATCTGTCTCCATCAGCCCAAGCTAGGCAGGCAAGAGGACCCTGCAATGAGGTGGAATGTGGTGTAAGAGGGTGGCCATACCAGCCCTGGGACCAGCTCAGAGAGGCCACTGGGGGTTAGGTTTCACCACAGTCGGGCACTGGCCTGGCATCCTTATGGATGCTATCTGGGAAAGGAGGGGGCTGAGAGACCAGAGCATTCCGGCAAGGAGGTGGGGGCTCAGGGAGACCCATGGCTGGCCCAGTTCATCCCGATGCCCCCACCCCCCACCCTGGTGCCCCTAAACCACAGCAGGTCTTGGCATGGCCCAGTAGCAGCACAGGCACCGCGAGGCTGAGGAGGCCGCGGCTGCGGCGTTCTAATTTCCCAAAGGGGCTGAGATTAATTAGCTCACACACAGGCGCAGAGAGGGAGAGGAGAGTGGGAGCAGGAGCGGGGAGCGTCAGGCGAGGAGCTGGCTGGCACTCCCCCCTGCCTGCCCGGCAGGCAGTCAGCGGCCTTGACAGCCTGGGTGCTCTGAAGGTCAGTGGCCAAGCTGGCTGAGCCAGCAGATTGGCACCGTCTCCTTCCCAGAATCCTCAAGACCAAGGCTGGGGTACAGTGACCAGGAGGATAGTCTGGGGGGAGGGGCTCCGCTGTCACCACGCTCTATCAGTTCTGTGCCAGGTGCTCTGTCCACATCATCTTGTTTGATGCTCACAGCAACCCACACAGGTATGCACCATGATTCTCCCATTTCGCAGATGAGGACACTGAGGCTCAGAGCTGAGTGGGGCACTGGTGTGGGTCAAGGTCAAGCAAGTGTGGACAGTGGAGGTGAGGCTGAAAAGAAGGCTGGCCCAACTCTAGAGCCCACACTTCTTCCCCTGGACCCCTGTATAGGTGTGAGGGCTACAGGAGCTCTGGGCCTGGGGGACTGGAACACCAGTCACAAAGCTCCTAAGTGTGTCTGTCCGCAGGGAATGAACTTACCCTTGCCTCAGAGAGTGTGCAGGGCAGACTCGCACAGTCATTTTACAGATGAAGAAACTGAGACCAGAAAGGGGAAATGGTCTGAGGCTGGGACCAGCCTCTAGTAAAGTCAACCCGACGAAGTGACCTTTAGTGAGCCCTGACCCAGGGCCATGCAGCGCCTGGTGCTAAGTGACACACGGACCACGGGATGGGGGGTCATTGTGGCTATGTCCCTGTATACCAAAGAGGAAGTGCCAGCTCAAGGGCACTTGCTCAACTCCTCCCTGCAGGGTGCCCAGCAGAGGGAAATGGAGCCCCTGGGGAGGGGGTGGAGGAGGTGCGCAACCCTGACCAGGCCCCGGGGCAGCTTCCACAAGGCCTAACCATGGAGTTTCCCAGAACCTGTCTGCAGGAAGAACCCAGAAACCCCAAGGGGCATCCATCTGCTCCTCAGGGGATCCCCCACCCACCCATCCACCCTCCTCCCTGGAGTTAAGGGGTTAGGTTAGCAGTTCCAGTGCTCTTAGGTTCAAACCTGGAAAGTGCCTTGAGATAGCAGAGGGCCCTAGGAGAGTTAAGGAGCTGGGCATGGGGGAGGGGGCTGGCTCAACTAGGAACACTACACATCTTGTGCGTAATGGGGCGAGGGGAGCCCCTCATCTCAGAGACACAGGCTCAGGCCATGCCAGGGTCCAAGTGGGCTTTGGAGTCAGGATTCCTCTCCTAGCTCTGCAGTCTCCAGCCTAGGTGACCTCAGACAGGTTGCTGACCCTCACTGAGCCCAACCCCTAGCCAGTGAAATGCAGCCGCTGACAGCCCCCACCTCGTCAGGTCCTGGAGAGGACCTATGTGAAGGGGTCAGTGTAGGGTCCACATGCAGTAGGTGCTCAACTAAGGATAGCCGTGTTGTTGTTTTTACTGTCATCATCTGCCAGCATAAGCGTGAACATCACGGACAAGTCAGGCCAGGCGTGTTGGGTAACCCAGGTCATGGCCCCGGTTCTCTCACCGTTTGCTTTTGAGCTCTGAGGCAATCCTTCATGCCTCAGTTTCCCCAGCCCCAAATATAAAGCATTCCCCCTCTAGCCTGCAGGACCATGGGGAGATGGACATGTGGTAGAATCCTGAAGGTTACAATGAGGGTAGCACCCCACTGGCCAGGCTTGCATCTCCTCTTCTGCCCAAAGGAAGAAGGCCTACCTACACTTCTAGACAGCCTTTCCTCCTACCTCCCTCGCCCCCAGCCCTGCCGGCTCATGTCGGCTCTTCTTAGATCTCCCACAGCCCTGACAGCCCTGCCACAAAGGCACATCCCAAGCCTCTCGCCATCCTGCAAAGGCTCCATTTGCCACCTGGAAGTCCCTGCTCGAGTCTAACAGATAGCCTTGCTGTGTGAGCGTAGGGGGTGGGAGACAGAGAAAAAGCCTTGAAACTACAGTCGGCTCTCTCTGTTCCCTCTGATATTAGGAAGCCTCCAGGATTTTCCACCCAAGGACCATGGGTTCCTTTGCCCTGGGTCCAACCCATTCCCATCCCTCCCCCAACCCCTGGCCCCCAGCTCAGCCTCTTCACTCGGGTACCTCATCATCCCCATCTGAGAACAGCCCTAGAGAAGGCTAAATCCAAGACATTCTAATTAAGGAGCCCTTGTTGTGGGATGCCACCCCCAGAAAAATGCCAGCTCTAGTGGAGCAGGTGGAGGGGCACACTCGCCTGGAGATCCAGGTGTGACATAGTGAGAACTGATGACAACACACCCCACCATCTACTTCAGGTCCTGCGGCTTTGAGACAGAGATGAGAGTCATACCGATCTCACAGGTGACAAACATGAGGTCAGAGAGGTGAGCAGACTGGCCCATGATTACATAGCAGGCAGTGACCAAGCCAGGTGTGGAGCCCAGGCCTGTCCAGCTCCAGAGTCTGCGGCACGGGCATCCAGTTTCCTGACTGGCCACTGCTGTTTGTGTCCCTCAGGATGCTTGGGTCCCTCTCTCCTCAACCACGGCCCAATCCTTTATGGAGACATGTGTGGCCAGGAGGAGGGAGCCCAGCTGGGCCTGAGTCCTTATAGCCACATGACCTTTGACCACTGCTAGGCTGTCTCAGTACTGTAGGCCCAAAATGACCTGTAGTCTGGGTGTTAGGAGATTGCATCCAAAGCCCTTCATGACCATGAAGCCATTCCCATCAGACTCACTTCTCTCATCCAAAAAACGGCTTTTTTTTTTTTGGCAGCATATGGAAAAGGGGTATATCCTTATTTCTGCCCAGTGCAAGGAAGGCAGACCCCAACCCCAAAGGGGGGCAGAGGCTTAAAAAGACTCCCTGAGGGCATATCCTCAGCTCTCAGTACCCCAGGACTTCCTTATACACAAGCCAGCTCTGCATCCATTTTGCAGGGCTGTAGACTAAGAACCAGGGCCATGGCCAAAATCTAAGTGGGGGCACTGGATAATGAGGGCCTTGGCAACTAAGGGGACAGGGAGAAGCAGGTGTGCGCGGTAAGCAGGGAAGGCAGGCAGAAAGACTCCTGGGCCCATTTGATCAGAGGTCTCATTCTTCCCCCCATCTCTGGCACACCCCTGTCACCTCCCAAGGACCCCATGCCCCAGGTCAGGGAACCAGCTGGCCACTTAGTGGTC
The DNA here is from genome assembly GCF_028878055.3 of Symphalangus syndactylus. Lineage (NCBI taxonomy): Eukaryota > Metazoa > Chordata > Mammalia > Primates > Hylobatidae > Symphalangus > Symphalangus syndactylus. Next base: position 47,297,752 of record NC_072429.2, read on the forward strand.
CTGGGGAAATCGACTTTCCCTGGCATTCCTTCTCCAGCCTTTCCTTTTCCCAGCTCCCCTGTATCTCTCCCCCATGTACCCAACCCACTCTGCCTAGGCCTGAGGCCCTGTACTAGAGGGCAGTGGGTTTAACACTCTCATGCCTGATACTTGGGCCTCCTCCCCAGAGAGGGCAGAGCCGGTTTGGCTATGGGAAAAAACCATCTCCACCTCCCCACCCACACCTTGCAGAACCCGGTGGACACAACATGGCTGAAGGCCGGGCCTCTTCCGTGTGAGCCTAAACACGGGGCATCTGGGGGAGCAGAGCCCTGACCACAGCAGGTGTGCCTGTGCCCTGGCCCACTCTATGGCATCATCTGGGGATAAGCTATGGCCTGAGAATGATGAGGCCCCAGTGTGTGGGGCCAGTGGGGTGAGAGTGGCCTATATGTGCACGCCTATGTGTGCCTGTGTATGTGCATTCGCCTAGGTACGTGCCAGTGGGTGTGTGCGCCAGAGGCTGGGCTGTGGCTGGAACCGTGAGTGTGCTTCTGGAGCGCCACATGGGAGCTGTGTGTGCATGGTGCATGTGACCGAGTCTGTACCATGTGTGTCGGCTGGGTGTGCTGAGTCGTGTGGAACTACGTGTGCTGCGAGTGACTGTGTCTGTCCTAAGTGTGTGCCCGGGTGTGCCGTGTGTGGAGTGCGTGAGTGTGCACTCTGCCTGCCAGGCCGCAGGGCCTCTCGGGGCTGCTAGGGATGGGGTGACTCACGTCTCCTGAGCTAATCCTGCCGCCCGCCCGCCCAGCTCACCCTGCTCTGCTGGGCTGATGGCCGACAGCACAAGAGGTGGTGGGGGGGGGGAGGGCGGCGCGGGCAGCCGCGGTGGGGAGGCTGGCTTGATAAATAACCTGCTGCTTCCCCAGGCCTCTGAAAAAGGGAGGCTGCAGCATGGGGAGGAGCATGAGGGCGGAGGTGGGGGAGGCTGTCCTGGTCCCCCAGACTCCGGCTGCCCTGGCCCCCTCGGCCCAGGCTGCGGCTCCGGGGTTCCTGTTTCATCGAAACCTGAGCTGGGAAAAGCCTATCGGGTCATCTTGCCTGTCCCGCCGGCCACCAGGCCCAGGCAAGCTGCCCCTCAGGGGACAGGCCCGCAGCCTGGCCTCCCAGCCAGTGGGTGGGTGGGTGGGGGGAGGATATTTCTGTCCAGACTAAATGCAGCTCTAGGCCTCTGTCTGTGTACTCCCCCCAACTCCAGCAGCTGCTCCCAGAGGCGCCCTGGCTCTGCAGGACTGACTAAATATAGGCCCCCCACCCCAGCAAACCCCCCATGTTCACCAATTCCCAGTGGCCCCACCCACATGAGGGTAGAGGGGAAGGCTGAAGAGCCCACTGTGTGACCTTGGGGCAGCGTATCCCCCTCTCTGGGCTCTCAAGCTATGAAAAACCAAGCATTACTCAGCTCTGGGCCCTGCCCTACCTAATGGGTGCTTTTGGAGTGTAGACTACAAAGGTGACTGGGTTGGGGTCTTCGCATAGGAGATAAGGCCTGAGGTCCCCTCCCCAGAGCACCCCAAGCGCCTTCAGGCTTATAAACACGGCCCCTGCATCCTGCCCGTTCCTTGCCCAGGCCGGGCAATACCAGGCTCCTCCAATCTGCCCTGGCCGGATCCTGGCCAGGAAACAAGTTGTGCCAGGCTTGGGGTGGAGGGGCGGGAGCATGACAGCTGCTATTTCCTGGAGGCCACAGTCGGGCACAACCCGGATTCCTGCCTGGCTCCACACTCCACCAGAGCCTCTTTGAGGCTGCAGGCCCTCAACAAAGCACCCCCTTCCCCGTGTCAGAGCTATTATCAGACCCCACAGGATCATTCCACTCCCCTCACTGCACTGGCATAGGCAGGACGAAGGTGCCTGGATGCAGCTCGCCTCTAGGACTGGGGAGAGGTGGTCTCTGCAGGGTTCCACAGGCTGGGAGGCAGCCCCAGGTTCCCTCCTCCTGCCTGCCTGCCCACCCGGCTGCTTCCCCCAGCCCCACACACACCAAATTCCCCACATGCCTGTCTGTCTCTGACAGCTCGAGCAAATACTTGGCTGCGCGGGCACCCGCTGTTCTGAGCCTGCTGCGCCTCCTCCCTGCCTTCCCGGGGGGCTTTGCAGACGCAGCCAGGGATGGAGGGGGCCAGAGCCAACCAAGAAGCTCGGTGGGCAGTGGGAGAAAGCAAGGGCAGGAGAGACCAGCCTCAATGCAGAAGCACCACCTCCAGCCCCCAGGGCCTGAGGGACCTGGGAGGCCACTGTGAGCCAGCCCAGGCGGGGCAGCAGCTGCCGACACCCCCACTACCCCCCGACACCCCTGCTGCCCCCCGGAACCTCCCAGGAGGACCTTCCGGAGGCCTCCCACTTGCCTCAACCGATGAAACAGCATCTGCCACCCCCGCGGCGGCAGCTCAGGACAGGGCTGAGGGCACCACAAGGCCCCTGGGGAAGGCTTTGAAATCTGGACGAGGGCCCAGCCCCTCTTGGCAGTCCCAGCCCCCCAGCATAGGCCCAGCCTCAGAGCATGGGGGGTGCATTCCAGCCCTCCTGCAGTGTGCGGGGCACACCCGCCCAGCTGCCAGGCTTGGGATGTCTCCACTTGGACTGGCTGGGGGCCTTATTTGCCCCCATTGCCCTCCTTCCTGCTAGCCTGTCTCCCTCCCAGGAGACCAGTGGAGGAAACACTTCCTGACAGCAGCTGGGATTTTCCGCTGGACACTGCACCTCACTGGCCGGCTCCTTACCTCCCCCCACCTCAGTCCTTCCCCGGGAGTCACCACGTCACACCCCCACCCCATGCCTGCAGCAGAGGAATCCTCCCCTCCCAGCCAATCTGCCACTAGCCCCAGCATCCAAGCACAGCACAGACACTGAATGAATGACCTCATGGGTAACAACCTCCATTCTGCAGATGGGCAAACCAAGGTCAGGGGAGAGCCCAGAGAGCCAGGCATCCCCCACTGTGCTCTTCCTGAAAGGGGCTGACTGCAGGTCCCTTCGCTATTCCTTTGCCTCCCCCCACACTTTCTGCCTCAGGAGCCAATTGAGCCCTCCCAGGCTTCTGGAGGCATTAGGATGACTCCAAACAGAATCTCTCAGTGTACTGAGTTCAAATGCCCTGCTAGGCTGCTCTAGATGGCACTCCCAACTCTCCTGCAGCTCAACAGTGGTCTTGAAAAGAATCCCAAGGTATTGTCACGGTGACGTTAGACCTTGAATAAAGCCTGCTCTCCCCATTGCACAGATGGGGCTGCTGAGGACCCCAAGGGAGGGGGAGCTGCAGGCGGCCATGAGTCAGAGGGGGAGCTGGGAAGCCGCCCGGCCCTGCCGGCTGTTGCTGGAAGCAACAGCCTGCATTTCCTCCTCACGCTGGTGCCTCGGGAAGCGTGGGCAGCGGGCGGGCGGGCACCGCCAAGAGGACCCCTCCTGTGCCTGTGGGCCAGCCGCATCCCCTCACTGCCTGACTGGGCCCACAGCCCACTCTCCACACCGGCTAGAGCTCCAGAGGGGCTGGCTAGGGGCAGAATAGGCATTTCCGTCCCAGGTATGGGCTCATGTCACCTGAGGGCAAGAGGCCCTGTGACCTCAGGGCAGCCTGACCCCTAGAGCTTCAGTGTCCCCTAGCATCAAACAAGGAGACTGAAACATGACCATTTACACTTCCTTCTAGCAGCAAAATCCATGGTTCTGTGATTCTAGAATCCCAACGAGAATCCTGACTTGAAAAATGCCTCCATTCCAAGCATTCTATCTATGATTCTAGACTCCCATGACTAAGAAATTCTAGGCCACCAAGATCTGACCCCCCCAGGAAGAAAGGGGGCCAGGTCCACTTCTGCCTACTGCTATGAGCCCAGTTAACTAATTTCCCATCTAGTTCTGGGGGAGGTGGGTCAGGCAGGAGAGGGGCTGGGTCTCTCCCCATCAGAGTCAACAGGAACTGGCATGAAGCTATGGGGAGCCCCTGGCCCGGAGAGAAGCTGGTCTAGTCCTAGGGGACAGGCCACCTCCTCCTGGCACACACACAGCCACTAATGCCACAGATGTCAGGAAGTCAGCCCGCACCAGAGTGAGAGTGGGTGGTGGGGGGTTTGCATGCCTGCACCCCATCCTGCGGCTAGGAGGGAGGGAGGGCGGGCGTCAGGTCAGGGCTGGTCTCTGCTTCTCAGGTTCCAAGCCAAGCTCCACGCTTTCTCTTCCTGTCTTCACCACCCACTGCTTCCTCCTTCCCGCCACAGTCCCCTCACCTCCCAGGCCAGTCCCAGCCCAGGCCAGCCGGCAGCCAGCCCGGGCAAAGGCTCCCAAGCCCATCTGACAGACGGAAAAATTGTGGTCCCTGAAGAAGATAGGACCTGCCCCACTGGCTTGGCTTAGCAGCCTATTGCTCTCTGGCCACATCTCTCCGCCTTGCCCCTACCTTGCTTCCCAGAATCCTCCACAGGCCCAGTGGGTCTCCACATGCCAGCCTGTCCACCAGCAACCCCCTATCCCAGTGTCCCCTGATAGTACTCATCCTCACCATCAGTCATCCAGTCATTCATTCATTCACTTTTATCCACCCAACTAGCCTATCAGCCCATCTCCCCACCACGTCCGGCCCATTGCCAAGGGTTATGGGGGCCTCAAAGAGGAAAGAGCAAGGCCTGTGCCCGGCAAGCATTTAAGGAGTCCCTTCTGTGTGCCAGATAGTGTGGAAGGTACAGGAAACAGCACACAGAGGCCAACAGCCTGTCAAGGGCTCCGCCAGGACTCCATCCCACTAGGCAGCGGCAAGTCACAAACTCCCAAGGCCTCAGTTTCCTCATCTGTATATGGGGATGCTAACCACATGCATCTGTCCCAGGTATGGGCTCATGTCACCCGAGGCTACTGTGGGGATGAAAAAAAGTGCAAGTCAGAAAGCTGTTAACATGGTGCCTGCCAGAGAGAGGACTTTCGTTGGGCTACCCATTACCACTGGCTTTGTTACAATCTATTATAACAATAGCAGTTGGCTGGGCGTGGTGGCTCACGCCTGTAATCCCAGCACTTCGGGAGGCTGCGGCAGGTGAATCACTTGAGGTCAGGAGTTCGAGACCAGCCTGGCCAACATGGAGAAACCCCGTGTCTACTAAAAATAGAAAAATTAGCTGGGGGTGGTGGCGCACGCCTGTAATCCCAGCTACCCAGGAGGCTGAGGCAGGAGAACTGCTTGAACCCAGGAGGTGGGGGTTGCAGTGAGTCAAGATGGCATCATTGCACTCCAGCCTGGGCGACAGAGTGAGACTCCATCTCAAACAAAACAAAACAAAACAAAATAAAAACAAAATAGCAGTTAACAGTTGGGGGCTGCAACTGATTACAGCAGCAGCTAAAGTTCTTCAAACATTTATTTGGTGCCAGGCACTGGGGGTACAAGAAGGAATCACTGCCACATCCCATTGCAAAGCTGGCAAGGAGCAGGCTCAAAAAGCCCCAATAAGCATCTGATGAATGAGGGGATCAATGACAGGAGGCATGGCCCTGCCTGCAAGGAAGGTATAAGCCAGCATGTTTTCATGGGTGAGGGTGTCTTTCTGCACACACGTGTGTGTATGTAAGCACTTAGGTGTGTTACACATACATATGTGTGCCTGTGTGAGAGACCTGGGGATCCAGTGATGCCAGGAGCACAGCCACTCAAGCCCACTCAGGCCCCCACCTGACACCACCCCTGCCAGTGATCACAGCAGAGCCAAGGGGACTGTGGCATGAGCAGGGGCCAGGCCCACAGAGAGAGGCCTGGAAAGATGCTTTGCATAGTTCTGGCCATCGGATTACAGGCCCAGCCTAGGCCCCTACTTGGGGGTGTAGGGGCTGCTAGGTGTTGCCCCACAGGAACCCAGGCCCCCAGTGCCCGAACATTACGCCCTTACTGGCATGGCACACAAGTGTTCCCGCTGGCAGGCTGGGCACGTCTGAGGAGGTCAGAAAAGGTCACAGGTGAGGGAGGGAGTGCTGGGCCCAAGGGCGATGTGGGGTCTGCCAGACAGGGGAGGGCGGGTACAGGGCTCCCCGGGGGCCACCAGGCAGGCCTGGCTCTGCCCTGCTGGGGCCGGCAGCTGGAGGGGAGTAAATATAGCTGGGGCGTCCCAGCCACATTCCTGGGAGGCCAGCGAGGCCCGCCTGCCCGCTGCTCCAAGCAGAGCGCAGCAGCCAGGGCCCAGAGCCGCCACTGCCCTCTTCCCAAACAAACAGAAAAATAAATAAAACCAGCTCTCAGGGCCGGCCGGCACAGCTGGTGGGGGAGGGGGCAGGAAGGGGTGGACAGTGGTTGGGGGGTGGACAGGCAGGCGGACCAGTTGCCGCGGTTTCTGTTCCACTGGGAAGGAGGAGGCCAACACAAGAGGAAAATGGAGGAAAAGGGCAGGGAGATGGCCAGAGATGTCAGCAAAGGGGAGAGAATCCCGAAGAGATGAAGGGTGTCACAAGGAGAGGTGTGGGGAGGTAGGTCAGGAGGGACAGGGAAACTGTCAGGGGCAAGCACAGTGGGGGACAGTTAGGAGAAGGCAGAGGCAGCCTCTGGGTCAGTAATTCAGCGGCAGAGATGCCCCGGGGGTCGGTGGGGGGTGGCAGGCAGAGACAAAAGGGGCTGTGTGGGCTGGGGCAGGGGGCCCGCTTGAAGGGCCATGAAATATTAAAGAGCTAGGCCAGTGAGTGACAGAGGTCATAGGAAGCAGGAGACTAGCCGGGGAGCAATGGGGGACCCTGAGGCGGAGGGCTGCCCCACCTCTGGCCTGTCTCTCCACCACCTCCATCACAGCCAGTCTCCCCAGCTCTCCTCCTGCGATGGAGGGACAGGCTGAGGGTGGGAGGGGCCGCAGGGATTCGTGATGGCAGAGAGACCTCTGCAGTTCCCTCTTCCCTAGGGCTGATCTGGGTACAGCCGGCCTTCCAGAGCTGCCAGTCACCCTATCAAGAAAGCCAGGAGGCCTGTCAACACAGCCACTGCCACGGCACCTCCTGGGGAAGGAGTAGGAGACATCCAGCTTCTCCTTCCCAGGAAAAATCAGCCAAGCCACCACTTTCCACAGAGACCTGCGGGCAGGGATGGCTGGGCCTCACAGCTCAGCTGAGCCAGCAGGTCACCCCCCAGCCCTCCCACCCTATCCCAGCCTGGCCCCATTACTAGCTTCACGACCTTGGTCAGTCCCCTTGTCCCTCGGCCTGTGTCTTCACCAGCTCCACCCCACCCTAGGCTTGGGGTGAGGAAAGAAAGAAGGCAAGTAACACCTTGAAAACATACTGAGGCCAAGCATCTGCACACATCATCCCAGAGAAGGCTACCATGTGCCCCATGGGGTCTGTCCTATTATCAGTCCCATTTTACAGATGGGGAAGAGAAAGTCAGACAAAGTGATGTGCCCATGGTCACACACCTGGTAATCAGCCGAATGGAGACAGAAGTGCTAGGTGTGAGCCACATGTTATTTTCTTAGGATTCACGGGGACGTGCATTCCTTGTCTCTATAAAAGCCAGCGTTTACTGAATACATATTGTAGGTGAACACCTCTCCCTGCCAGGCACTATGCAACCATCTGTGTCCATCTGAAAATGACCTTGTGAGGCAGGCATTCTCTTACCATCCAATTGCAGAGATTAGGAAACTGAGGTTTGCAGAGGTAACACAACTGGCCCAAATGTCACACATCCAGCTAGGCAGTGACATGTCCAGGATTTGGAGTCAGATCTGATGGAGTCTAGAGCCACTGCTCATACACACTTGTCTGGGTGGGGGTTAGGAGGAGCCGGTAGGAGTGGAGCTCAGTGGTTCAATTGGCTCCAACAAGGGACACCCAGAAAAGGTCAAAAACAAGGTCACAACTGCTGTGGGGGGTTGGGGAGATGGCAACTGCTTTGAGGATGGGAGAGGGGCAGAGCCTGTAGGAGCCCCAGGTGAGGGTACAAGCTAGGGTCCTGGCTAGAGTGATCTGCTTGGTCTACCCAGAGCCCCCATACCAGGTAACACCAGCCCTGCCCCAGTGTGAGGATACCGAGGCTGACCCAAAAAGGGCCAGTGGAGCCCTGTCTTGTTGGTCCCCAGGGTTCTAACCTGTGCTCCAGGGCCAGTGTGCCTGGAACTAATCACCTCTCTAGAGCCCCGAGTGCTGTGGAAGGCGGGGCAGGATCCCCCCCCTCCCTCCTAGGCCCTGTGAGCCCAGAGGGAGGCCAGCATCAGAGGCAGGAAATGAAGAAGAATTTGCGATCTAATTGAGCTGGCGGGGGGGATTAGGCGGCAGAATGCAATTACAGGGGCTGCAGTGGGGCCAGGGCACTGACACCCCAAGATGTGGCCTGGCCCAGGTGACTTGGCCCAGTCAGTCTCTGGCCAGAGACACTAGACTTAGGGTTGGGAGTATGGGTACAGGCAAAGAGGTTGGGACCAGACTGCTTCTCAACACACAGAGGACTGCAGGGTTCCAGCTCCCCGTAATACCCAGAAGCAAGAAGTTTTCCTGGGAATCCTCCCCCAGGGAACAAGCCTATGGACTCTCATCTGGGGATATGGCAGCCAGACACACATGTTCTCACAGGCTCCGTTCATACATGTGCAAGCATGTGCTCACACTCCCAGGTAAGCCCCAAATATCCACATTCACCTGCATAGGGGCAGGCTTCCCAGCCTGGAGACACACAGGCTGGCCCTTTGCTGCCACTGGCTCCACCAAATGGTGGGTTGTGGGGGCACAACCCCCTCCCTCAAGAAAACCCACTCATGACCTTAAAATCCTTTTATTCCCGTAATCACATGCTACCATTGCCGTAGGTAGATACACGCTGTCACCCCAGCCCCAGCCTGTCTCCCTCTGCGGCTTCCAAAACTCCCAGCAGGCAGGCAGACGGGGAGGCTGCCCAGTTACTGCTGGGGAGGGAAGGGGTGTAGGGGTTGCAGGGGGAAGGACTGAGTGTGAGAGGTTCAATTCTACACACACACACTCCATGCTACACACACCTTCAGGGCCTCAAACAACCAGAGGGGGGAGATTCAGTAAGACAGAGATACAGAAAGAAAAAGGAAAACATAGCCAGCCGCCACCACAGACAGAGAGAAACCACTGTCCATACAGCACAACAGGCCCGCTCCCACATTCACAATTCAGACACACTCTACTCAGAGTCAGATCCCCCAGATTTATAAGCATATACAAAGCACACAGATACACACAAATCACAAATCCAAACTCTCCAAAATTCCAAGCACATGCAACTCATAGAATATATTCATTCCCAGATTCACGGGGACATCGCCAATCTTCAGAAATACAGTCTCACATTCACAAACACACATGTACACATACACTACAGATCCACACACTTCTAGATCAGGACAGATATACATGCCCTGATTCATAAATCCATGTATGTTTAGACTCCCACACCCTGAGACAGACATTCAACACAGAGATTCACAGATATAGATACACTACTTAGAGACACACATGTCCTGAGTCATAAGCACACATCACCCAGATTCCTACATCCCAGAGCAACAGACTAGTGCCCACACAGCCTCATCTCTGTCAGCTGACACTGCCTCTGGCTTTAGGGGGCAGGTGGAGGGTTGGAGATTCCTGGGTCTTTGAGGGGGCGGTCCTTTCTCATTGCTCGAATCCAGGAAGGGTGGGCTCAGCGTTGGGGGGAGGTGAGGGGGAAGTAAGAGAAAGCAGAAAAAAACTTTAGTGGGATATTCTTGTTGGGCAGTAGCGCGTGAGTAACGGGGGAGGCTTTTTGTGGTCTGGTGAGTTCCAGCTATGAGTGAGAGTTTAACTATTAATACACTTAATCAAGGACACTTCATACACACATACACAGCCACACACACACGCATGCACGCACGCAGGCAGGCGCGCGTGCGGCTAGGATGGGACCAGGTGGTGGGGGTAAGAGAGGGAGAGCCCCAGAAAAAAGAAAAGAGGGAAAGCCCCAATCAGGGCCCCAGGGGGCGGGGAAACGGGGCGGAGCTTCTATCCTGGGCCTGCCTCCAGAGCTGGAGCAGTGATTCATTTGTGTACCACCAGAAGGGTGGGGTTTCATACACAGTAGGTGCTCAATACAAACATATTGGGCCAACAAATGAATAACATATTGGGCCAACAAATGAATAACATAAAAAGTGGGCAATAGTAACAGTAATAACAATGTGTGAAGCCCCCCATTCTTGTTCAATTAGGGCATGCCCCAGAGCATCATGCTTGTTAATTCGGACTAAACGGTCAAGCCACCAGACAGAGGCTCTAGGAACCCAGGCTTGGGTCTGGCTCGCCCGTATTCCCTCATTCCTCCACCCTATCCTGCAACCTGGAAAGTCAGCCCAGCCCACATCCCTCTCTCTGTCCTAGCAAGACCCCCTCCATTCCATCCTCCCATAAACAACAAGGTGCAGTCAGTCCTAAACAAGGCAGGGTATTTCATTCCCCTGGACTTGTTTCTTCACCCAGATACAAGCCTGCCCCCACACTCCTATGGGTCTCAGTTTCACATGTGCCAAATGGGTAGGAGGCAGGCAGAGCTGGAAAGGGGCAGCAAGAGTTGAGGGTCACAGTGGGAACCCATGGAACATGGGCCTGTGCTGGCCGGGGCCCTGGATACAGAATCCTCCCCTCCCCTTCCCCCACCCACCCCAGCCCAGCCCAGCCCAGCCCAGCCGGGTGGACATTCCAGGCCTCACGTGATAAAGACGAGGCCACTGGCCCTCGGGTAAGTCAACAGGCTCTGTCGTGGGAGAGATAGGAGGCCCTGGCCAGGGTCACCTGCTGAGCGGGGAAAACGGCCAGGACCAGATACACACATAAATAAGGCACCAACCCGACAGCCAGCCAGCCAAGGGTCTGTCTTCTGCAGAGGCTCACCTTGGAAAGGGAGATGGCATGGAGAGGGAGACCAAGGCTGACTAGGGGCGTCCCTGGGAGAGACCCAGCTCCTGCGAGGATGAGGGGTAGGGGGGTTCTACCCAAGTTCCGGGGGCTGGCTGGGAACTCAGAGGCCAATCTCCCTCAGCTGTTCCCATCTCTTCCCAGGGCAAAAATCAAACCGTCACCCCCTCTCCCTCCTCCCCAAGGAGAGGACAATTTCCGTTCTGGGAGGGGGGTGACAGCTGCAGAGCGGGCCACTCCCCACCCCCCCAAGCTCCAGCCTGACTCTCATCTAGGGAAACTGCTAAATCAACAATACGCAGTTACGGGTAGGTAGCCCGCTGGCCTGAGTTTCCTCGCACGGCTCTCAGAAAGGGGTTTAGAGGGGGCTTCGGTCTCAGTTCCCGGTTTTCTAGTGGCGGTTGGACACCAAGGCAAGGGCGTCTTTCAGGAGGGTGAAGCTTAGGCCAGTAGGCCCCCCAAAACGTCTAATTTAAATACTCCCAACTGCAAAGGACAGACGCCCCCCACCCCGCGGCCTGGGGCAGCTGAGGTGGCGCCGGGCGTTCAAATCGCGCTCCAAACAAGTCCGCAGCGACCGCGCTCGCAGCCCCCGCCAGGCGGCCCCAGCGGAAAACTTGAAAGGGACTCTGTTTGCCGGCGGCCCTGGGGCGGCTCCGGCGGGGGCGAGGGCCGAGCGATCTCACACACGCCCCCTCCCCAACGCTTCCAAAGAAAATGCGGGGGTGGGGGGGCAGGGCCCACCACAAATCCAAGGGCTCCAAACAGCGCCCGCCGCGTGGGGAAAGGTGGGGGTCAGGGGTCTGGTCCGCTGGTCACCCCCTGGCTCCCCCGCATCCGAAGACACGACTCTCAGACCACCCAAGGTCCAGGAGGCAAAGGAGGGCGCGGTTGCCAAACCTTCAGAACCCCGTCGCGGGAGACTTCAGGTAGTGGGTCTTTCCGAATGAGTCACTACAGAACCCCCCAAATTTACTGGTGCTTCCTTGCAGCCCGAGGCAACAACCCAACTCCGCGCACCCCTTCAGATTCCCGGGGGGGAAAAAAGAACAAAAAGAGATCTTGCTCCCACTTTGGCCGCTTCAGCTCTTCTGACAGGTCCCGAAGGTGGCCCCCTATTTAAAAACCGGGGTCACTCACTTTCCGTCGATCCTACAAATAAACAAAGCCAGGCGCACCCCGCGCTCCCCGCCGGAAAGCAGCCCATTCCGGGCGAGGACAACTTCCCCCAGCCAGAAAATTAACACATTCCTCTCGCGGCGGTTCAGCCCCTCACTCCGCTCCGGGGAAGCGAAAGGGAGGGGGGCTCCAGCCGAACTTCATGGGTAAATTTGGGGCCAGAGCAGCGTGGCAGGCGCCTGGGACGTACGCCCCCCACAGTTCCGCAGCTAGAGGAACACCCCCATTCTCCCTCCCAGGCTCTGCACGCTGCGTGGCCCACGCGGGGCTCGGGAGACAGCTCAAAAGACTCCCCAAGGCTGGGAAAGGAGGGAGGGAGGGGCCGCGGGGCACCATGGTGGTGGGGGAGATACTTTGATGGAAAAAAAAGGTCAAACTTCATCAGCCCGCCGGGCACCCCGCAGGCAGCGGGGGCGAGGAGCCGGAGGAAAAATGCAGAAGTAGCCGCCGCCTCTTCCAAGTGGTGGGGGAGGCTCAGCCACGCGTGGTCGAGGGCGCCCAGAGCAGTTAACGTCGCCCCTCAACACAGGGCTGCGAGTGGGGTCTGATGGGGGCAGTGCGCGCCAGAGATCTACAAGCAGCCGCCCCCGCAGGCTGAGCGCCCGCCCAACGCCAAGAGGTGAGGACCCCGGGCGCCCGCCGCCCCAGCGCCCGCGAGCTGGAGTAGTGGGGGGGCGGCACCCCGCAGGGAGCGTCCCAGCCCCACTCCACGGCGCCCAAGCCGCCGTCCCAGACCCTAAAACCCCTCTTTTTGTCTGAACTCAGTGATCTGCGACCGAGCATACTGCGGCTTAGGGAGGCTTGGGTATAGCAGCGGCCACCGAGCGATCACCGGCGCTAGGTCTCCCAGGCTCCGGGGCTCCGCGGTTCAGGCTGCGGGCGCCCCCCGCCCCCTCCCAAACACGGACCCCTCCTTCCGCGTCCCCGGCTCTCCGCACCTGAACTTCGGGGGAACCCGCGCAGCCAAACTTTCCGCCGACTTGCAGAGAACTCCGGCCCCGGCCGCGCACCGAACCCCGGGGGAGGAGAGGGAGGTAGGCGGGGAAGGGGAGGGGGCCGGCCTCCGGGGGGGGGGTCGAGGGAGGGCCGTGGCCCGACACCTACCGGCTCTCCGAGTCGTACAAGCCGCCACCGCCGCTGTCGCCGCGAGGCCGAGGGGGAGGGGCGGGGCAGGGAGCTGCGCTCCGCTCTGGGCACCGCCGCTGTGGTGCGCTCCGCTCCAGCCGCCAGCAGTGCCCGGGTCCGGAGCCCGAGTTGCGCCGCCGCGGCTGGCCCGAGGCGGGGAGGGGGGGAGCCTGCAGCACCTGCCCCTCCTCCCCCTCCCCGCGGCCCAAATTAAAAAACAACAAAAAGCAACTAATCACCCTCAAGCGGAGCGCGGCTCGCGGGCGGAGGGCTCAGCGTGCGGCGCCCGGACTCAGCAGGCGGCGCGCATGGCTGGGCGCTGGCTGGGCAGGGCTGAGACCCGGGACCAGGCTTCAGTGGGTAAGGCTCTGCCGCTTTTCTCGCTCGGCTCGGGCGCCTGCTCTTGCCGCCAGTGCCGCCTCTGCTGCCGCCGCCTCTACATCCCCGCTCAGGCTCAGCCGCCTCTGCCGCCGCCGCCGCCGCGCGCCCGCCCGGGCAGGAGCTATGAACGCTGCCCGGGGGCTGCCGGCAAAACCCGGACCGGACTCGCCGCTCCCTCCTCCCCTCAACCCCCTCCACCTCGGCTCCCCTCCCTCCTCCCGCCGCCTCCCTCCCAGCGCAGCTCGGGCCACTTGGACGCCGCGGGCTCTTAGGCCGGAGCTGCAGCCGCTGCGCCTCGAGCTCTCCGCGCCCTGACGCGGTCCACCCAGGCTCAGCTCCCTCGCGTGCTCTGTCTTCGCCTATTTCCCGCAACTTTACAAAAAAAAAAGGACGACCTCCCCGCTTTGGTGAGGCGGTCTGGGTTTAGAGACGCACCTCCGGGGAAATCTGCTCTTTCTGCCCCCTCTAGAGCAGGGCCAGAAGCTTCGAGGACCGGGAGGGAGAATTTGGCCGCGCCCCCCAGCTCAGGTGCGCGGCGGACCCTAGCCGAGGGTCTTGGGAGGTAGACGCGTGTTCCAAGACCCCACCCTTCCAAGAGCAACTTAATGGATTCAGTGGGCACTAGGGCCCCGGGAGAAAAGGGGCGGAGATTCTCGTTCCCATTTCTCAGATAAGGAAACTGATCCGAGAAAGGATATTTTGTCTCTTAGGCAGGCACCAGCCTCAACTCTTGAGTCCCGGGGCTAAAACGACTACGTACATTTGGTGCCCTGAGACCATGGCCTACGCACTCAAAACCCGAAACAATGCTTGAAACAGCAGCGCTCAATAGGTACTGGTTGAAAGACAGAAGGAAAACTCAGCCTTGCCAGAGTGGGCGCCCAGTGGGGACACAGTTGGGCCTGCATATCCCGCTTTCACTCCATCAGTGCCCTTCATATGCTCATCTTGGGCTAATCCTGCTGCTGCAGATGTCTTCACCTCACGTACCCATGGTGCAAGCCCCGGGCTCATATAATCCCAACTGCATATAATCCCAAAGTGGAAGTTTTCTCCAATTCTTTGGGATTCGTGGGGCGGGTTTGTGCAAGGCCGACCTTCCTCTGCGAGGCGAAGAAAACCCAGTCCCCAGACCCAAGCAGGGGAGGGAGAGGGGGAGGGCGGTTGGGTAAGTCAGCCTAGGGTTAAACGTTACAGCCTGAGATCGATTGGGGCCCAGATAACAGGGAGTTAACTGTGGCGATCCGGACGCCTGCAGCCACAGGCGCGGCCTCGGTGGGAGAAGCGAAACTGTCTCCCACCTCGCTGCTTCCTCTCCTCTGCTCTGCGCAGCCTGGCTGTCTCCGAGACTGGCGCGAGGGCTGTGGAGCATGGATCTCCTGGCAGCAGCAGCTGGTGCCCACCTTCCACGCCTTCTATATGTGGCCTTGGGGCCTTGACCCAGCCGGAGTGGGGTAGGGGGAGGTGTCAAAGGGCAGAGTTCATCTGGAATGTGTTGCCTCTCTGCCACTCCTGATATCCAAGACCACGCGCAGTGACCCCTCCCCAGACATCGTGGACACCTGCTCCCAACCAGTTCCTTCCGAATGTTAAGAAGTGGTCTCCCTTAACTACTATGCCAAGAAATGGCTCCCTTGGGGAGGCGTTTAGTCTCTCTCCTCCTTGCCAGCGGTCCTTTTAATGCCCCCCTCCAAACAAACATGCCATGTGAGTAAAAGTAAGGTGCTTGCTATGGAAACCGTTTTAAGACGCCCATCACCCCCAGAAGATCACTTCCAAACTGCTTAAAGATAGGTATGCTGGGCCTCAGTGTGAATGTCAGGCACTGTATTGGGCACTGACTGTGCAAGGAAAAAGGAAGCAAATCCCAGGTGTAGGATCTCCAAGCATTTAACTCACCTCCATCTACCTTTTCTGGGGAAGCTGAGGCACAGACTGTGAGGAAGGACCTGCTCCCTGGGAGTCAGCAGCAGGTCTCAGAGGGTTAGGATCCATGAAGTGAAACTCTATTCCACAGATTTCCTGAAGCCTAAGGTCAGTACAGAGTAAGGTCATGCACACCCCACAAAAAGCTTTATGCTGGGGTCCATGGGGGAGGGTGGGTAGTAATTCCACTTTGGGGAATTGCTGACTATTACCCACTTTTTTTTTTGAGACTTATGCCCCCACCCCCACCCCCAACTCAGGCGGGAGGCCAAGGAGCCACAGACTGTAATGGAGGAAGGCCAGGTGGTCCCAGTGGTGATGGCTTCCTCAGGGAAGGAGTGTTGACTTGTCTGGCCCAGTTTAGGGGGTGGATCTTGGAGTTTTCCCTTGCTGGAAATTAACATCTCAGGAGGGAGACCTAGACTGTCACCTATCCAACCCATGTGGGAGCCACAGAGGAAAAGGGCAGAATTGTCCACACGAAAGTGTTATAGAAACAGAAAATGTCATGTGCAAGCCATCCACAAAGAACTCTCCACCACAGATGCCAATGAGACAAGTGGGGGACATCCAGGAAGGATGGGGTGAGGATCTCTGCCCTTGGGTGAGACTGTGCCCACCACAGCCCCCTTCCCCAAGAAGAAGGGAAGCCTGGTTCACTATTCTCCCACCTCTGCCTACCTCAAAAAGGAGAATTGAAGTCTCACCTTGCTATTAAACTTTTTGCTGAGTTTTTTTAACCAATCAGCCTTCAAGCCAGGAAGAAGCTCCTTCAGTCTCCAGCACCGCTGGGGGAGATGGCCCCTGCATCGCCAGCCTTATCTTCTAGGGAGAGGTGTGTCTGCCCAGGACCCTGGATTGTGCTCTCCTGGATCCTGCTGATAACACCCATGGCTGGTATTTGTGCAGCCCTTACCCTGAGCAGGGCATTGTGCTAAACAGTTAAGGTACATTATCTTATTTAGCCCTTATAGCAGCCCCTGCAATAATGTCATCCCCATTATTCAGATGAGGAAACTGAAATGAGATTGGCATCAGAGCTGTTCTCAAACCCCTGAGGCCATGTGCTATCCTAGGGAGGCTGTCCACAGCCTCCAGTGAGGCTCATCTGCTTCACATCCTGCAGTGGTTCCTCACAGACTACCCTACTCAGCCTGGCTTCCCTAACTGGCCCTCTTCCCGCCAGGCCTTGCTGACCAATGCCATCTACCACTGGCAGTTCCCTCTGATACCCCAAGACTCCTCTCCAGGTTTCCAGAGCTTTGCATGTACCATTCCCTCTGCCAAGATAGGCCTCATCAAGCTCACCTCATGAACTCCTCATGGAAGACCAGGAGCACATATCACCTGGGAACCGTCTCTACTGCCACTTCCAGCCTGAGTTTGGGCCATACCTACAGGGCCACCACTAGCCTTTGTGCAAACCAGAAAAAGGTACCCATTTTTGGCAGATACAGGAAACCACGACGAAGGTCACAGACTGCCTTTCAGCTTCCTAGCTCCCTTTGCTAGGTGCCTTTTTGCAGTGCATGCACTGCACAGATGTACTCTGTGGTCTGGCTTTGGGTCCCTCATCTGGCTTTGGGACCCCTCCTATGGCCACAGTGACCACAGTGCACAGAAATAGCTTTTATTTGCTCATCTCACTACTTGTCCCCTTGCCACCACCTCCCACCATGAAAATTCTTTGAAGGTAAGGAGGAGTCCCCTACCTGCCTTGGGCCCGAAGCTTGGCCTCCAAAGAGGTACCAGTAATAACAATTGTAGCCAGAATCTTTCTGAGCTCTTGCTTGTCAGGGACCATGTGTTGCTTTTTGAACATAGGCTTATTAAATCCACAGGCTTGGACACCTGTTCGAGGTTACAAAGTAGCAGAACCAGGATTTCAATCCATGCCTTGTCTGAGGCATTTTCCATGACTGCCATTTATCTGCTAATATCTGTCATTGATTAAACATCCAGTGACTGGAAATGGCCACATGGAGAGGAGCGTGGGAGTTAGGGTCTCCAGTAAAGATGGCCAATCTGGAACTCGGTCTAAGGTTTACCCTTCTTTGGTCCCCAGTTCTGTCACCTGTATCACAAAGGATGGGAGCAAAGGCATTTGAAACCCTGGCTGCTGGGGCAGGGCACAGGATAGTGTTCAGTGGGGTCATGCTGGACTGTGACCTCAACCAAAATCCCAGGGCAGGCCTGGGGGTGCAAACACGGGCCGAGGCAGGGAGGAGCCTAACCGCACGAGACTGTGGCCCCGGGCCTTTGGGTCTGGGCCCTCACGCACTGACCACTGGACTTTAGGTCCTCCCCACCCCACCCCCATGACCTCTGAAGGAGCAGAGAGCTGTGAAATGAAAATTCAAAAAGCCAGGTCTCTCAAGTAACCCAGACTTGCCCATTCCTGAGAAGTCAGTTTGGTGGCCAATGCCTGGCCTTGACCTGAGTAAACAGAGGGGAAGGGATGAGGACAAAAGGAAGACTCCAGTCCCAGAACAAAATGACTCTGGGGACAGTGGCTGAGAGAGGGCAGGAAGCAAGCCATATTTCCCATTGCCCAGGCACAGCTACATACACACCATAGACAACCAGATACAGCCCTGTTCTCAGGCACAGGGAACTCAGCCTGTATATGGGATATTGATGGGGAGAGGGAGAGTCTGGGGGCTGTCATGCCCCTGACAATAACCCTTGGCTTCTCTAGACACAATCATGGTTCAACTCTGTCCTGTGAGAGTGGGACTGAGTGCTCCCAGAGGCCAAAGCTGTGGCTCCAGCCTCCCTGCCGCACTTCAGGAAGAGGGAGGGAGAGCATTGCAGAGAGGTGGGGAGGTAACTGAATGCGGCCTTAGGGGAGGCAGAGGGCACAGTGCCCCAATCTGGAGCCCTACACCTGGAGGAGGGGTGCCCTGGGCAGGAGAAGCCAGCCTGCCCTGAAAGTGCCCTGCCCGACCCAAAGCCTGAAGGCTAGGGTGTGGTGGGGTGGGGGAGGCCTGCTGGAGGAGGCAGGGTGGGGCTCAGCCTCCTGTCTACAAATCTGGTCCTGGAGGGCAGTGCAGGGTCAGAAATGGCCCGCACTGAGACTTCCGAAAATGGCCCAGCCTCTTTCTCTTCAGACCTGGGGCCCCAAGACCCCAGCTACCACCCCCTACTCTGCCCTCCCCTTCAGACTTCAAGGAATGGGGTGCTCAGACAGTTCTTGGGGGTGGGCCCGGGATGAACTGCTCTTTGAACTGGTGAGACTGGTTCTGTGTCTAGCCGCCTGGGCAGTCACGGGTTGCCTGCCAGGCCTGGGAGGAGGGAGGCCTCAAGAAAGGGCCCCTCGTAAATTGTTAACTCCCAGAGCCCAGCCGCCGCTGAGTGCCCTGGGCCCCACCCCCAGTCGTGACTCTGGTCCTGAGAATGCCCATCCCAGCCTAGAAGTCAAAGGTTAGAAGTCAGAGCCAGAGGTCCCAGCACCTGGGCAAGTCCTTCCCCCAGCTAGCAACAGGGAGGGGAGCAGGAGGGCTTTCTGTGGGGACGCTGCTTCCTTCGAATCCAGAAGCCTTTCATCCTCATCTGCCCTCCAGCCTTCTTGCATCCTTGACCTTTGCCTCTCAGGGGAGGCAGGCCTCTGGGTGGGCTTCCTGGGACAACCCCTGGGCAAGTCCCAATCCCACCAGTCCCTTCTCCTCCTGGAAATAATTATGCCAGTCCCACTCACTCCACCTCAAAGGCGTCACCAGGACTAGAAGGTGAATGAGATGAGGAAAAGAACTAGATACTGTTCAGAATTGGGACAGGACCCTTTGTAGAGGCACTGTGTTAAGTGATCCCTTCACCAGCATGCTAGGTCATCTGTTTAGCAATCTCATTCCCATTTTGCAAATAAGTAAACTGAGGCCCTGAGAGGGGAGTGACTGATTCACCCAGGCTATGGCGGCTGTACAGGAAAGGGCTTGGATTTGGTCTAGTTTTGTGCTATCAAGCTGAGCCTTGAATGGGGTTCAGCCCTCTCCTCAAATTCCTAAGCTACAGGTGTGAGGACACACCCTAAAGGCAGGATGGGCTGGACAACTCCTCTCTCCCACGGAAACACTGTCAGGGGCCCCTGAGATGGGGGCAGATGGGGGAGTGTGTGTGTGGGCAGGAGACGGTCAATGCCCCCCCAACCTCTCCGAGCCCCTCCCCGAGGGCAACCCTCCCCCAGGTCACACCCCGCTAGGTGCCACCACAGAGGAGACTTGGTTGCTGTCCCCCAACCCACCCTCTAGAAAAATTCTCCAGACAGACTAATGAGGAGGATTGATGGTGCTACCACCCTTTTCGCTAGGGAGGCATCTCAGAAGCCGAGGAGACGAGAAAAAACAACATCAACTTTTAATCGAGATTGCAGATTCAGAAAAGATTCATAAGTGAAATGATTCCCTAAGGAAATATAAAAAGTTACTTACGGCATTGCTAAATTGGGCATGCTTCAATCAGGGGCTGTTGAGAAATCATTAAGATATACAAGATGATGTTTTAGATATATGTGAGCTCCGTCAGGAGGGCTGGCTATTGCTCCAGCTAGAGAGAGGGGATCTGGTCCTGAGCTGGCTGGCCTCCTGTGTCACCCACCTCAATCCAGGGGAAGGAGGAGAAAGTGAAGAGAATCCCTACCTGCCACGCTCCAGAGGCCACTGCCCAGAGACTGCAACTGTGTCCAGGGGCCCAGAGACTACAGCAAGGGAGAGTGCAGCAGTGGGGCTATGGTTAGATGGAACTGTTTATTGTTGGAAGTAACTTTTTTTTGTTTTTTTTTTTTGAGACGGAGTCTCGCTCTGTCGCCCAGGCTGGAGTGCAGTGGCGCAATCTCGGCTCACTGCAAGCTCCGCCTCCCGGGTTCACGCCATTCTCCTGCCTCAGCCTCTCCGAGTAGCTGGGACTACAGGGGCCCGCCACCACGCCCGGCTAATTTTTTTTTTTTTGTATTTTTAGTAGAGACGGGGTTTCACCCTGGTCTCGATCTCCTGACCTCGTGATCTGCCCTCCTCAGCCTCCCAAAGTGCTGGGATTACAAGCGTGAGCCACCACGCCCGGCCGGAAGTAACTTTTTTCCTCTTTCAAATGGCATAATGGGGAATAGTAGGGCTATAACTATCTACTTCCCTTGAAATACTAAAGAGGGGACACCCCCTTCATATCCCCTGATCCCCTTCCCTGTTCCTTGAGTTGGCCTGAGGAAGTGGGCACCCTACTTGGAGACAGAATTACCAGAATACACTCTTAGACCTATGCCTGAGATCTTTGCTAGAGGGATGAGGGGTGGGGGAGATCACTCTCTTTGGTCACTCCCTCCAGGGAACACTAGGGGAGTGAACCATCCTAGGGAATGTTCTAGGATGATCATTAGCTTTTGAGGACATCTTCCCCTCCCCACTGCAGCCATTTTCTCAGGTGGAAGGCTTACCTGAGGCTCCACCTTCTGCTCTTGCTACAGCCTTGGAGGGTTTTTTTTTCCTCAGGCCTAGGAACTTTCAGAGTGAGTCTGGGACATCAGTGAAACATGGGAGCGACAGGGTCACAATGCATACTAATCTCTCCCTCTGTGTACTCCTGGGGCTCAGGAGAGGGATAAGGCCTTACCCATCTCCGTGCTGTCCAGGGCCTGGTCCCAGTTGGTGCTAAATGTTTAGGGAAGGCATCGGGATGCTGCTGGACCAAGTCTGTTCCATGTCGGGGGGTAGGGCACAGGAAAAAGAGAGATGGACCAGGGCCTGCTGTGGGGGCTCTAGTGGCCACACCTGGACTCCTTTACCTTAGATCCATCTGCCTGGGTGAGCCCCCTCCTCCACCGCCAAATCATCCAAGAAGGCAAGAAACCGGAGCTGGATGGTGGTGGCCACGCTGCCTTGCGGGTGACCCGAACCCGATCCCGGGCAGGTCCTAGCCAGGCCAAGGCGCTATTTTAAACCCCAGCCCCAAGCTGCCGCCTTAGCCCGCCAGGCCATCTCTGATTACAAAGCCACTGCCCACCTACCTCCCAGTCACTTCTTCCTCCCTGCCCTGGGACCCCCTGCCTGATGCTGGGTTCAATGTGTCTTGGGGCAGTCTGTCAACTGGCACCAATGCTCCTCTCCCTCCCCCAGCCCTGTCCACTGAGGCACCCTCATTCCTCCCCACACACAGGGATCCATCGAGCTGTATTCTGACTGAGATTTCTCCCATGGATGAGTTATCTTCCCCAGGAACGAGGGCACACCCTGGCCAGACCAGAAAGCCTGCAATGCTGGGCCCAGTTTCTGCTGGGGTCAGAGCTTGCAGGCCATTATAGGGCTGATGCTATAGGAAGAAAAGAAGTAGGTTAGACAGATATAGGAACTTCCCAGCAGTGAGACTGTGCACTAGAGTGCTTTCCCTCCTGTCTTCCTGGGCAGGAAGAGGAAGAAAATGTCTCCAGAGGGAGCCCCCTCCCCAACCCCCTGGTTTAAAGGCTGTGAGTTAGGGGACTCTGTACCATTTAGCCAACTCATAGTGCCTTCCTCCCTCCCACCTTCCTGGAGGGGGCAGTTGCTCAGTGCTCAGGTGGCCCAGCTGTCAGCTGGTTGGGCCGGCGGACCTGTATCCATAATCCTTTCTCTTACTCGGCAGTAACTGTAGCCCCCACTAGCTCTGCCAGCCCCAACACTAGCCCAAAACCGACCTAGAGGGAGGCAGCAGAGACACTGCCAGGGTGCCACGGGAAGGGAGAAGGCTGGTCATCCGTGCTGGCTACCCCTATCTCAAGCTGACTAGATAGAAGGACACCTAGGCAGCCCAAGTGCCCACTGACCGTGTCTGCTCCCCCGCCCCCATGACTCATAGCCTCAGCAGTGAGGTGTTGGCACCAGGCCTGGTGCAGCTGAGCAGTGACGCCAACAGCCCTGCCATCTCAGGCAAGCATGGTTTGCTCCAACCTGGCAGTTGGGACCATGACTGGGGGGAGGCATCTCCCACCCTTCTGGGCCCGAGACAGCAGGGGACAAGCCTGTTTTGGAAGCCCTCTCTCCCCTACTATGGCAGATCTTTGGCATCCCCATGGGAGTCCTCGCTGCTTTCTCCAGGGGACTGGTCCTGAGGTTAAACCAGTGGTTCTAAACTAGAGAACCTCCCAGGGGATATTTGGCAATGTCTGGAGACATTTTTGGTTGTCACTACCATTAATGACATCCTATAATGCAAAAGATAAAGAATTAAATGGCCCAAAATGTCAATAGTGTGAAGTTGAGAAATCCCAGGTTAAACCCCGGAAGGAATTCCCTGACTGATCTGGGAGTATAGAAGGTAGCAGGAGGCATTCTCCATCCTCCACCACACATGCAGGGCCCAGGGCTCATCATCTCCCAACCCCCACAGGCAGAGAAGGCCCTTCTGCCATTCTGACTTCCAAGGCCCTTTGTGGCCCTAGGAATGTGGTAAGCTGTCTGCCTGCACCCCCTACGCACACACCAGCCTCTGGGCTTATTAGAAAAGGTGTCCACAATGGAGGGCCTGGCAAAGCTCTTCACCTGAGCATGGAGAGGGGCTCACAAATCCCACCTCCAGGCAAACTCTACAGAGCCCTCCCCACACGGGGATTTTAGGACTATGGAAAAGGGTAGGGGCTGTCCAGCCCCTTCAGGGGGCTGGTTGGAAGCTCTGGCCTCCTCCTCGTCAGCTCCCCACCCCCTTTCATTTCTATTTAGGAGGCAGCCATAGTGGCTCGGCTCCTGTCTCCGGTTTCCTAGGGAGCTCTGCTGAAGCAGCCCAGCCTCCGTGGGTCCATCTGTCAGGGAGGCTGTTCCGCCCCATAGATTGCTGTTCCCAGGGGGCTGTGCTGCTCGAGGGACCCAATGTGGCCGCCAGATAGGAGGGAACCACATGGATTAGAGACGGAGGAGGGGTCAGCTTGGCAGTAGGCAAAGCCAAGAGGGGCTGACAGTGCAGCAAGAAGGCACAAAGCTAGACAGGCATGAGAAATGCAGAGGGCCAGGGGCAGTGAGGCAGGAGGCTGGCTGGAATGACCTCTGAAGCTGCCTTGCACCCTCAGGATTCAGTTTTGCATTTAGACACACCAAGTTCCCACTTGCAGAGACAACAACAGTAATATTAGCAGCTGATATTTATTGAGCAGGAACAGTATGCCCGGCACTGGGCTGGGCTTTGCACACCTCTACTTTCACTAGAGGACCACACCCACTCAAAGCAGGTGCTGTTATTCTCTAGCAGGAGAGAAAGGGGCTCAGAGAGGCTCTAGCACTTGCGGGTAGCCATACCGAAGAGCTGGAGCTAGACTTGGAAGCAGGTCAGCCTGGCCCATGGCTGTGCCCCAGCCCCAGGCGGGCAGAGCCAGGCCCTAGGGGGAGGAGGCAGTCTTGCCAGGCCTGAGGCCCAGCCTGTCCTCCCCGCGGAGCCGCCTCCTCCCTTGGGCTGCGTGACATCTGCCCCGCTTCCCGGCCCCAGACAGCTGCCCAGAGCCACGTCAGCACTTCCAACTGGGGAGTCTGGAAACTGGCTCAGGCCCCTGAGCGAGAAGGGGACGAGGGGGCTGCGGGTCCTCTGATGGGATAGCTTTCAGAGGGTGACCCACTCAGCTAAGCAGGGAATGGATCCGCATGACCTTGGGCCGAGCTTCTATGAACCTCTGTTTCCCGTGCTCGGGTGTGTGTGTGGCTTTGGGAAGTGCTCAGAAAGACAGGAGCATCCTGGGTGGAGGAGGCGCAAATAATCCCACATAGCAACAGTTCCAGGACTCCTGGGGCAGCCTGCGGACTCTCCCCGACGCCCCCCCAACTCGTCCACTCGAGGCCAAGTGGTTATTAGGTGGGGCTCAGGAGGGTGAGGGTGGGGGGCGAGGAGGTGTCTGTGCCGAAGGCCCAGTCCCAGCACACCGGCCGGCTGGGGCCAGTGATAACCGGCGCCTCCCGGAAAATCATTAGCATCTGTTTGGGCCGCGGCAAAGTTGGCCTGCCGGCGCCTCCGCCCGCCGGAAACAGCCCCGCGCCCCCACCAGGGCAAACGCCGGGCGCACCCGACACAGCGTCGCTCCCCATACCCGGCCCAGCTTAAACTCCTGTGGTGACAACATCCACCAGCGCTCGGAAAGGGGCCTGGGTGCAGAGGTGCAGGGCAGGCAGGCCGGCAGACGGGGGTCGGGCCACGCCATCGGGGGGCTTCCTCGCGCGGTGTGGGCGGTCCGGCCCGAGCTCCAGGCGATCCAGGCCGGCTCTTCGAGGCGCCCGCGCTGGCGGCAGCCCAGGGAGTGTGTGGAAATGACACCGCCAGGGCGGCGGAGATCCCCCCTCCTGACATTGGCTGGAAAGTGGAGCAGCTCGTCAGGGACAATCAATGGCGATCGATAGCCGCGCGGCGCGGGCGGATGGCGCGGGGGAGGGGCGGCGGGGCCGGCAGGGGTGGGGGCACCCGCGGCCGAGGTCAAACAACACACTGACCCGCAAAGGGGCACAGCGGCTTGCGGGGGGGGTGTGTCACACGGACATACAATTTGTAAAAGGAAGCACCACCATAGGCCACCCACACCACAAAGAAGGCACGCTCACCACACAGTTATACCACAACAGTCTCTGACACAAGTCAGAACAGGACACAACAGGGTCAGACACACCTAATGACACGACATACAGTCACACTATTCACAAGCAGTTCACCATACCACGACAGATGTCCCTACACTAGACACCCACAATATCACCGGGACACAAAATGAGTCATACACTAGCTGGTCTCAACCACACAGCAGTAGGGAGTTACATACTTTGGGTGCACAACAGTCACACAACAAAGCAAAAAAGTCATATATCATCCATCACCACCACCTCAAAGAACATTGTCAAATTAGGTCTCTACGCTGTACAACACAATGGTGCCCATACTGGCAACAGGATGGGACCAGGAGCCCAAGTATAGAATATGACAGGGGCAAATGCTGCCATAAGTTGCACCCCAGTAACTAAGAGAGGGATAAAGCTGTTTTGCATCCCCCAACATGAATATAATTATACCCCACCCAACATGGCACAATAAACAAACACCAGGCAAACCAGCATGAACTTGCAGGGTTCTGACAGGACTAAATGAGCCACTGCAGGTGAGGTCCTTAGCACAGCACCAGGCACATGGTAAGCACTCGACACACAGGTGGTCTTGGTCATTGCTAATGGTTCTATACTACTAAGTCATATCTATATAATAGTGACTGTAACTACTTAGCATCATTCTCTCCATGTTAGTCCAGTCCCTTCCAGGAACCTGATTCACCCCAGCAGCAAAACTAGTTCTGCCATCACATACACCTGGGAAACACAACTCAAGTGTTACAAACACAATTCACAGTGCTGCACTCACCCACAGAGAGGCCACATTCTCACTTCCCCCAGTATACAACCACACCCACCCCAGAATCCCCTCCACAAGGGGAGCAGGCTGTGCTCATGCAGCTGAAAGCTCTGGCTCAGAGACCTTGGTGGGGAAACCACCCCTAATCTCTCACCAGGTGCAACCCAACTAGTGTGCACAGCTACTGGCCCCATTTCCTGCCACTCTCAGCTGTAGAACACAAAGCACTTCCCTCCCAAAGGTCACCCACCTAGTTAACAAAGGGACCCAGAGCCTCCCAAATGAACTCCTTAAGGACTATCCCTTGTCAGTCCCCCTCTCCATTCCTCCATTTCCCCCTAGAGAAGCTGAAGCATCAGTTTCAGTCCCCAGAAAGGCTCTCCCCATTCCAAATCCAAAGCAGGAAACAGGGCTGGCCCCAGAGCTCAGCAATCTCCCCACTCCCATTCCCAGTGGTGCATGTGTGTGGGAACAGGGCCAAGATTCATCAGTCCTTCAGCACACCCTTAAAGGCCACTCCTGTGGTTCCAGTGCAAGGCCAGCTGGGCTGTAGCCCTCACTTCCTTAGTTCAGGCCTGGGCCCACCCAAGGGCTTCCAGGAAATCTCTTGTAGCCAGGGAGCTCCCCCTAAAGGTCCTGTCTAGAATGACTCCCCACATTCCCTAGTTTTGCCTGGCTGTGTGACCTTTGTTAATTCCCCAACCTCTCTGTGCCCAGATCCCAAGTCCTGCCCACAGATCCGAGACACTTCAACCCCCTCACAGAGGCTCTCTTTGACTAGGGAGAGAGGTGTGGGCCTGTGACCTAGAATGTGGAGAGGAAAGATGCTGGCTGTAGGAGGTGCCACAATCACCCAGTCATTTATCCCTCTCCCTTCTCCTTCAAACAGGGCTGGGAAACAGCTGTGGGAGATCCGGCCTCCTTCCACAGCATCCCCCCTCCTCCGTGGCTGGAGGCAAATCCTCCCCCAACGCCAGGCTTTTATTCACCAGGCAGGACAACTGGATTCCCTTTTGTCCCCCAAGGTAAGGAGAAGGACAGACAGACACTGGGCAAGGACACACAGACTGTCTAGCCATGGCCATCCATCTGCCTGCTCACCCTGTTTGTGGGCACACTCTTGCAGGCCTTAACAAGTGGGCATGTGAGCCATAGGCTGCAAAAGGGCCCAGCCAGTCTGCCCCAGGTCCCTGGTTGTCCCAGGAGCTAGCCCAGCTCAAAGGAGGGCAAACCCCTAGCCTGTACAGGAATCCAAGAAAGATGTCTCACTGTCCAGGCCTACCTCCCTGAATCATATGCACCCACAGTCACAACCCTTTAATTTGATAAGGCCATTTTCCACCAAGCATTGCCTATGGGTCAGGCTGGTGACCAAGTGCCCGTTTTCTAGATGAGAAAATCAAAGCAAAAGACAGATAAGTTTATTGCCCAACTGAAAACCCATGGTCTTGTGATTCAAACCCAGATCTGATCCTGTTCTTCAAAGGCTACAGAGCCTTCGTGTTTATGCATCACACCCTGATGCATAAACACTAAAGAGTGTACATGCTCACAATTCTCACTCTCAAGCTCCTGAACACATGTGCAGTCCCCTTCTGCACACACACATACAGGCTGGCCTAAGCTCTCCCATGCCTGGGGCCTGTCAGCCACATTCTCCATGGCTCCCTCCTTCTAACAGGGACAGGGGCAGGCAGGGAATCTAAATTCCCAGGTTTCCGCCCTGACCCTGACCCCCCTCCTTTCCCACTCAGAGAACACATTCCTCCTGCTACAGCCAGATAACCAGCCCCAGAGGGAGGCCTGGGGGAGAATAAGCAATTCTGGGGGCCGACTGCCTAAGCTCCAGTTATTTGCCTGGGTTTGACATAATAGGAAGTCAGCAGCTTTCCCTGCAGGTAGCTCCCACCCTCTAGAGAGGCTAGACCCAAGGCTTCCCTCCTTATTCCAGAAACTTTCTTAGTTGAGATTCCTTTGGATCCAGCAAAATCCCTCACATGATTAGGCACTACAGCAGGACTAGTGGAGCTCTCAATACACCCTTCTCTTTAGAGTCTATCAGTAGGCAAAACCTGGGTTCTAGGTACCAACAGCACCCAGGCAGCTTTCCCCATCTAGGGGCAGTGGTAGCTAATTCTCACAGCCCTGCCTGGGGCTCACAAATAGACTCCTTGACCTGGGAATTTAGATTCCCTGCCTGCCCCTGTCCCTGTTAGAAGGAGGGAGCCATGGAGAATGTGGCTGACAGGCCCCAGGCATGGGAGGCTCAGCCACTTGGTGGGCTCAGCAAATCTGGAGACATTTGCATACCCAGATGGCCAAGCCTTGAATTTCAAAGATTTCCCCATGAAGAGGCAGCTGGCTTCTGGGTGGTGGCCCTGGATGCTCACACCTGTTGGGCTGGAAGACAGACCAGGGCCCCAAAATACAAGATAGATAGAAACAGACGAGAACATTTCCCAGGCCGTATCACTAGCCCCCAACTCTGCTCCTTCTGTCCCCAGGCCTCCATCTTCAAGGTCTAAGGAGCCATGTGCTGGTTGCTCAGGGTAGGTGGGCAGGCAAGTGATAATGGACTGCTGCCTCTGTGAAATGGTAACAGGTGGGCACCAGAGAGCTGCTAGAAATATGGGATCTCCTTGTTCACATGAAGCAATAGACAGATCTTTTCCTCCATGTAACCTGGAGCTAGGTGGGCAGAGGTCCTAACCTGGAGCCTGGTTCACCTATTCACACACAGAGATATGGCTGCCATAGCAGCGGGGAGGGCAGAGGGGAGCTGGCAGCTTGACACTTCTGGTAGGCTTTGGGCTGAAATACAAGTCACTAACCTTTTCCTTCACTGTAAGGCTGAGAATCTGACTGAACTTGGCACTGGCCCATCTGATTCTGGATACACCGCAAACAAAGCTTAAGTCCAAAAGAATCTCCCCACTCCAACAAAAGCCCCTCTCAGGTTCTGCCCATGCAGATTCACTGACCACACGCCTCACGGTTGTCACAGCTATGGGTCACCACTGCCCTCTGCTGGCCACTCAAGGCACTAGCATGCACTCAGACACCAAAGCCATCATCTCACTCCCCACATAAGCGAACACACTCAGTCATCACCTCCATTTGTGGGCACTGAAATGCAACTCCATTCAGCTGTCCTCTGAGCTAGGGGGCTGACAGGAGACAGGAAGAACAGGGACCATCTCAGGGACACAATGTATTAAGGGAGAAATCACAAAGGAATTCTGCTCCCTCCAACATACATCTGAAACTTCAAAAGTTAAGTGCCCCCGCTTTTTTTTTTTTTTTTTTTTTTTTTTTTTTTTTTTGAGTCTAAGTTTCGCTCTTGTTGCCCAGGCTGGACGCAATGGCGCGATTTCGGATCTCAGCTCACTGCAACCTCCACATCCCCGGTTCAAGAGATTCTCCTGCCTCAGCCTCCCGAGTATCTGGGATTACAGGCACGCGCCACCACGCCTGGCTAATTTTGTATTTTTAGTAGAGACGGGGTTTCTCCATGTTGCTCAGGCTGGTCTTGAACTCCTGACCTCAGGTGATCCACCTGCCTCGGCCTCCCAAAGTGCTGGGATTACAGGCATGAGCCACCACGTCTGGCTGGAAGTGCCCTTTTTTATGCAGCTTGGAGGTTGAATCCAGGAAACAGTACCTGCCCTATAACTTGTTATGCACCAGAGCTTCCCCAACTTGCCTTGTTGCCTCCAAAGGAGGACTAAGCTGAGGTCACCTGGAACCGTCCTTCCAAAAAGCTCACCTTCTCTGGCAAGTCTGGGAAAGCCTTGGTTTCCCTTGTTCCTTCTGTCACTCTGCAGCAGGTGACTGCAAGTCTCGGATGCCCTCTCAAACAACGCCAGCTCCCCTCGACTCTTTGTGCAACACAAGTAGCCACACCTTCCAAGATGGCAGTGATGCTGGCTAGGAGGAGAAACTGCCCACGACAACCAAATCAGTATTGCCTCTTAATCAGATGGGGAAAGCTCCAGACAACCGTCACCACGTAGGTAGCTTAGCATTTGACAACTACCTCAAACATGGAACATTTCTCTTACCCAAGACGGTGCTGGCTCTGCGTCCCAAATGTCAGACTGTATTTGTGGGTTGTTTCTAGAAACCTCCAAGTCAGAGGGCCTAGGAGCTTTGGAGCTTCTAAAGCAATCTCATTTTCTATGGGGAACTTTAAACCCAAAGAAAGCTGGCAATTTGAAGACTAAGTTTTAACTCAAAAAACCAAACCCTCCCCACTCACATTTTCTAGAGGCTCTAAAGTTTAAGGAAGGACGACATCTTTTTAAGATTTAAGATTTTTAAGTACCAAAAAGGAAGTTTAAACAGAATTGAGAACAAGTGGCTCAGGGCAGGGAGAGGTGTGCCTGGGAAAATGGCAGTTGTCACTCCTCGCATCCTTAGAAGTTGGGAAAGGAACATGGTACATTCACCAAGGCTGCTGCTGCTCTTTCCTGTACAGCAGTCACAGGAGGCCTGGGCTGGACACTCAATGGCCTCTTCTTGGCTTTTCCAAATGGGATCAACCATTTGCTTTCAGAGTACAATGTTGGGCAATCAGGCTCCTCAGCTCTGGAAAAAACCATTCTACCAATAACAACTTACACAGGACGTTAAGAACACACACACACACACACAAACCACCACTCAATCAAGGAAAACTATTAAGCTGCTGTCTTGGCACTAAGGTATTCATATAGTTTTACATCTGCTAAGAGGCAGATTACACTGTGTCTCTGATCAGATAAAGATCCACAAATAATTTAACTTAATGAAAAGTGACTGCTCATCACAAAAATGTCTGCCTCTGCCTTACCCAGACCAGAAGTAGACATAGAAAGAGCAAAGCTGGTTAGTGATTGTATTATACATTCAGCCAGAGGACAAAGGCCTTCAAGGCTTACTTAGTCCTAACCATTGAGCTTTTCTCCTTACATTGACTAAGGTAAAATATGCCAACAATGAAGGAATTGCTTCATGAATAGTAACCCTGACAATGTGATCCCGTCTAATTTCCCTATTTCTAAGCCCATCTGAGAAATTGGTCTGGAAATATTCAGAGGGGCCTGAATATCAACCACTTATACCAGTCTTGACTAAAAAAGATTATAGTGCCAGGGAAACACTTAAAGAAGGCTTTTGTGGGGTGGAGAAAACTAAGAGAAAGCCAGTTTTCATCTAAGTGCATGCACAATATAAAATAAAATAGGCTGGGCGAGGTGGCTCATGCCTGTAATCCCAGCACTTTGGGAGGCTGAGGTGGGAGGACTGCTTGAGCTCAGGAGTGTGAGGCTGCAGTGAGCCACGTTTGCACCACTGCATTCTAGCCTGGGCAACAAAGTGAGACCCTGTCTAAAAAAATAAAAATAAAAATAAGGAAAGCAGGGGAGGAGGGAGGGAGGCAGGCAGGCAGGCAGGGAAACGGAGGGAAAGGAAGAGAAAGGGAAAGGAAAGGAAGAAAAGGAAAACAGAAGAAGGGACTAGCTCCAGGAGTGCCCCAAAGGAAGTCTATTTCCTCTTGCTGGATGTATAGTGCAAATAGTTTGCTACCTTCAGTTATTTTCATATTAAAAATCTTTCTTGTCTGGGTGTAGTGGCTCATGCCTGTAATCCCAGCACTTTGGGAGGCCAAGGTGGGCAGATCACCTGATGTCAGGAGTTCAAGACCAGCCTGGACAACATGGTGAAACCATCTCTACTAAAAATACAAGGCGTGGGTAGCATGCGCCTATAATCTCAGCTACTCAGGAGGCTGAGGCAGGAAAATCACTTAAACTTGGGAGGTGGAGGTTGCAGTGAGCCAAGATCGCACCACTACACTCCAACCTGGGCGACAGTGAGACTCTGTCTCCAAACAACAACAACAAAAAACAAACCTGCTTTCTCCTGCCTAACATCACTCACCAAAATAACCCATCACTTGAAATAGTGTTTCATAAAGGGAAAATGAAGAAATCAAAAGGAGATGGATTCCTAACACTAGTTACAGTTTTCTGTAGGAGTAACAAACATGCTTACTCCTGATTTGGAAGGAAGGAAAGATGTGTTTATAATCCTGAAGACCTAGGAATGAGAAGAGAGTTTTTTTGTTTTTTTAAGACTGAGTTTTGCTCTTGTTGCCCAGACTGGAGTGCAATGGCATGATCTCGGCTCACCACAACCTCTGCCTCCCAGATTCAAGCGATTCTCCTGCCTCGGCCTCCTGAGTAGCTGGGATTACAGACATGTGCCACCACGCCCGGCTAATTTTGTGTTTTTAGTAGAGACAAGGTTTCTCCATGTTGGTCAGGCTGGTCTTGAGCTCCTGACCTCAGGTGATCCGCCCGCCTTGGCCTCCCAAAATGCTGGGATTACAGGCATGAGCCACAGGGCCCAGCTGAGAGTTCTTCTCTTCAAAACTTACCCTGGGTAGTTAAGGGGTGCCATACAGCACACAGAGACAAAGCCAGAGTTTCACCTTAATTACAGACAAGGGACAGTTTATAGGCATTCCAGCCATAATTTTGAAATAATCCATTTCTCCTGACAAGCTACCCAGGTCTCAAAATAACTTGTTGAAGCAAAGAGGAATGATTCACAAAGCAGAGTATTTTAGCAGTTGGAAGTGGAAAAAGAATGCCTCTATTGCTAGGTTAGTGTAGAGAAAGGGTCTATCTCTGACAACTACCTTTTCCTTCTCTTCACAGACCTTCCTAACTTCTCTCTCCCCACCCCTACCACTCTCCTTCCAAGTCTCTGTACTAATCAAAGTGCATAAACTCGCAGGACAATGCTACCTTTGACTACTGACTCGCCAATAGCAAAGCATGTATCTGAAGTGACTTCGTTTTACCGAAAGACATTGCCCCAGCTTTAACTTGACAAAGTACTTTAGGCTATTAAGAAGCAAACAAAAGGAAACCATACACTTGATGTTCTCCTGTAACTTTTCCAAGATAATCAAGGTTGCTACAGACTGGACTTTACATATGACAAAGCCATAGAAACTTCTGTGAAGAGCAATGTGGTCCCAGATGAAAACCACCCTGAGGGACTTTTTTTTTTTTCTGGTGAGTGGGAAAAGTGGCTTCCCTCACTGGGCTTTCATTCTGGCCAGGCACATATACACAGACTGGACCAAAGAAGCTTCATACTCAAATGGGCAAGACCAAACCCCATTCAAGGGCCTAATGTTGTTTGTGACCATCCAAACCCCTTCATTTGGCACCTGCACACCTGGAGGATGGCTTTTATTTGGCACTTAAAAATACTTAAGAACACTCTTGTGAAAATATCCATATTATGATCTAATAAATGGTAATAAGCTGGCTGCTCTCTAAGATGACAGGCAAATACAGAATGAGCTTTCAGGATCTGTGTAACTGACCGAAGGTCAACAGTATATAGTTAATAGCAAGCCAATAATTGATGGAAGGCTGTATGGTGGCCCATGTCTGTAGTCCCAGCACTTTGGGAGGCTGAGACAAGAGGACTGCTTGAGCCCAGGAGTTCAGGACCAGCTTGGGCAACATAGTGAGACTCCTGTCTCTAAAAAAAATTTAAAAATTAGCCAGGTGTGGTGGCATGTGCCATAATTCCCAGCAACTTGGGAGGCTGAGGCAGGGGGATTGTTTGAGCCTAGAAGGTTGAGGCTGCAGTAAGCTGTGCTGTCATGACTCTGACTGCACTCCAGCTTAGGCAAGAGAATGAGACCTTGTCCCTCTCTTAAAAAAAAAAAGAGAGATGAATTCCCACTTGCCCATAATACTGAGAATACAGGGTGATTTTAGGCTTAAGCTAAATTCTAACTCCTTTCTCCACAACTGTTAACAGTTAAGCCTTTTCTGCAAAGTCAAGGATGCTAATAAGAGATGCTTGAAATGCTTAGAACTGTAAGAGGTTTTGGGTTTTATCGCACAAGTTCCAAGGTGGAGGAGCAGTGACAGTGAGAGATAAGACAAGGTGAACCAGTTTAAAACCAAAAGCAGTGGACATTTATTCCTTAATTTTTGTGTGAGAGTGTAAAGATGCATTTGAAAGAACCTGATGGCTAGAGCATCAGCCATGGCTTTCAGGTTGGCCTAGTTTACAATTAGGAAAAGAAGGGGGAAAAAAAGGTAACTTGCCTAGTTCACACAAATGATGTTTCTAGCAAACACAGTTGTTTACGAGTTTCAAGCTATATTTTACTAGAGTCAAGGGAAGACTTCAAAAAGCCACATACAGTACAATTTAAAATTGTATGAACATCCTGCAAATGTTAGTGCAAAGTAATTATGTAGACTCTCCAAACAAGATTGTGCTCATTTCCCAGGTTTGGTCAATGTTGCTCTTTTATAATTACAATCACAGAGGCTTAACTTACCAAATAGCAATGCCTCTGTGTTTTATGTCCTGTGTACCAAGGGAATGTCACAAGGTTTTGATGAAATGCAACTTAGTTTCATTAATAAAGCAAATTTCTTATTGAATTTAACAATCAGGTTCCTGGAATGCTGCATGTGTTAAGTTTCATGGAAATGCTCTTAAGCTTATGCCTCTATCTTGTTCAATAAAATTACTCTTAAGATATCCTTTTTACAATGTAACTGGAATTGTTTCATGATCTTAAAATGCAACCAGTATAAATGAACATTTCAGAAGTGAGAGAAAATCCGCCACTAATCTCAGCTAGACAAACTTCTTAAAAATCAAAAAGCCTATTCACACAAAATTATATGTAATGACTGTAGTAACCAGTTTATTACACAGATTAATCATTCTTGAACGTACAAGCTCCAGAGGAGCAACTGGGTCTTTAAATATACACAAGTATTTCCATCAAATGAATTTTCACCCTTACATCCAAATAGACCTAAGCGGTTAAAAACATAAGAAAAATAAGAGCTATTAGCTATGTATTAACTGAGAAACCACATACAAACCAAAGAATATGGAAGAGAGAAAGAAGGGCTGAAAGGCCAAAGGTTGAAGGGATAGGGAGATGTAAAAGAGTTGGGAACAAAGCCCATCACACTTGATGTACTAATAGCTCCAATCCATTTAAATGTTGACCAGTTAAACTTAGACTTTAAAATGCAGGATGTGGGTAGAGTTTAATCTGATTGGTCATAACTTTCACCTAAGACGTAGCTCCTTCGGAATAAAATGAGTACAGACACAGCTTCATGTTCTTCACCTTGCTTTTCATAACTGTTTTGAGTTTAAATGGATTCCACTTAAAAATAATCTGCTACAGGTGAGTGGAGCCTTTTCTTTCCCATCCAAGCACACACCATACCCACCACCCCCCTCACACCCTGCTGTTATCCAAATTTAAGTCAATAAGAAAAGCTTTTAGTCTCACACCTAGGTAATGCCTGTAGAACTGGCTTGTCACACACACACTTCTCTGCTAGGAGGCAATGTTGGTACAGAAGTACAGTATTTCTAGTTTGTTGTTCCAAGTATGTACAACACGCAGCACTGCTGTATCAGGTAAACATGTGCACAGGGGAAGATGAGGCGTGGGCTCATAGAAAGCAGTCAAATGGAAATCAAAAGGACTTTCTCTTTCAGAGTTCCCCTATCTTTATTTGTAGAGGTTATCCAATAATTTCTTTAATTACATCGCATACTTCTGAGTCCATTCCCGAGCTATTCTGTTGTACCTGTACACACAAAGAGAAGCTTGGCTTAACATAGGTGTGGAGTCAGTAAGCAACAGATTCCATTCATTATCCCATCAAGTAACTTGAAGAGAGTAGCTTATAGGACATTCACGGAAAGGCCCCTTTCTATCCCAAATTTCTGAAAAGCATTAATTCAATGATAATGGGAAGGAACTGTAAAATGTGAAAGTCTCCTTTAATTGCTACTTACAGAGGGTTCTGATTAAATTTTAGTATTTGTTGGCATATACCTTATTCTGTACTTCATTGGCCTATTTCTACAAAAGACGTCAACTCAATTCATTTATTTAAAATACTTGAAACTATATGATTCTACATTACATAGTTCTTGAACTCATATACTAATAATGATTAAACCGACAGAAGGCTGGGCGTGGTGGCTCACACCTGTAATCCCAGCACTTTGGGAGGCTGAGTTGGGTGGATCACTTGAGCCCAGGAGTTTGAGACCAGCCTGGGCAACATGATAAAACCCTGTTTCTACAAAAAATACAAAAATTAGCAGGGTGTGGTGGCGCATGCCTATAGTCCCAGCTACTCAGGAGGCTGAAGTGGGAAGATTGTTTGAGCTCAGGAGACAGAGGTTGCAGTGAGCTGAGACTGCAATACTGTACTACAGCCTGGGTGACAGAGTGAGGCTCTGTCTCAAAAAAAAAAGGCGGAGGGGCGGGAAACAAACTTTCTTTTCATATCAATAAAACAACTGGTTCTGGTAGAACTTATTTCAACAATTCGGTTGACAAAATGAATGGGTTTATTCCTTCAGAAGAACATTCGAATAAAGTAAGCAGAGCAAATGGTTCTATAATTCTCCTATTAAAAAGGGGGTGCTAGGCGGGTATGGTGGCTCACGCCTGTAATCCCAGTACTTTGGGAGGCTGGGGCAGCTGGATCACTTGAGGTCAGGAGTTCCAGACCAGCCTGGCCAACATGGCAAAATCCCGTCTCTACCGAAAACACAAAAATTAGCCAGGCATGGTGGTGTGCGCCTGTAATCCCAGCTACTCAGGAGGCTGAGGCAGAAGAATCATTTGAGCCTGGGAGGCAGAGGTTGCAGTGAGCCAAGATTGTGCCACTGCATTCCACCTGGGCAATGGAGCAAGACTCTGTCTCAAAAAAAAAAAAAAAAAAAAAAAATTAGCTGGATGTGATGGCATGTGCCTGTGGTCCCAGCTACTTGGGAAGCTCAGATGGGAGGACTACTTGAGTCTGGGAGGTTGAGGTTACAGTGAGCTGTGATTGTGCCACTGCATTCCAGTCTGGGCAACAGAGCAAGACCCTGCCTCAAAAAAAAAAAAAAAAAAAAAGGAGGGGGGGTGGGGGTGGGTATGCTGGCCTCGCACGGTAACTCATGCCTATAACAACAGCACTTTGGGAGGCTGAGGCAGGAGGCCTGCTTGAGGCCAGGAATTAGAGACCAGCCTGTGCAACATAGTGAGATCCTGTCTCTACAAAAAATAAAAATAAAAAAAAAAACAAATTAGCCAGGTGTAGTGGCATGTACTAGCAGTTCCAGCTACAGGGGAGGCTGGAAAGGTGTAGTGGCATGTACTAGCAGTCCCAGCTACTGGGGAGGCTGGGGTGAGAGGATCACTTGAGCCCATGAGTTTGACACTGCAGTGAGCCATGATTGTGCCACTGTACTCCAGTCTGGGCTGAAGAACAAAACCCTGTCTCTGGAAAAAAAAAGTGGGGGGTTAGAGAGTGGGGGCAGTGTGGTTTGGGAAAGTTCTGTTCAACAGTGTTCAACATTACTCCATGATGACTTGGGAAATGACTTCTGGTAAGCATTCAGACCCACAATTCTAAATACTGGACAAAACAGTTCTCTAATCAAAAAAATTTGAGAATAAATTCACAAATAGGAAAAAGCAAGAACCAACTACTGCTAGAATACCCCATTCCCAGTGTTACCTCCATTAAAAACAAAAACGTATCTATGCCTCTCTAATCCATTAGAACTCAAGTTGGAGACGGGAGTCTTGCTCTGTCACCCAGGCTGAAGTGCAGTGGCGCAATTTCAGCTCACTGCAACCTGCACGTCCTGAGTTTAAGCAATTCTCTCAGCCTCTCAAGTAGCTGGGATTACAGGTGCCCGCCACCATGCCTGGCTAATTTTTGTATTTTTAGTAGAGATGGGGTTTCACCCTGTCGGCCAGGCTGGTCTCAAACTCCTGACCTTGTGATCCGCCCACCTCAGCCTCCCAAAGTGCCGGCGTTACAGGCGTGAGCCACCACGCCCGGCCCTAAAAAAACTATCCACCCTTTCCTATCTAGTTCCTCTTAGAACTTCACTGAATAGTACATAAAACAACAGATGTTATTAGTGCTGGGCATGGTGGGCATGCTTATAATCCTAACTACTCCAGAGGCTGAGGTAGGGAGTTTGAGACCAACCCAGGCAACATAGCAAGACTCCATCTCAAAAGAAAAGAAAAAATGCTACTAGAACACTTTTAGCTACTATCTCTTTTGATATCTTGACCTCTGTTCAATAATTCATAGTACAATTCTAAAATACCCAAATTATACATCAAGTTTTGTTTTTAAAAGAAATTTGGGGCTTTCATGTCTAATGACATTTATTTACTTTCTTCCTTTAGATTATGTCAAATGGTAGAAAATCAATTCTCTTTTCCCATTAATTCACAAATACCTATGGCAGGCAAATGGGCACTTGATGAAAAATGCTTTATATATCAAAAGCCAAGCATAAGGCATTAAGCTGTTGAAAAATATACCACAGGAAAGTGTTTGTATGGGTGCGGTGGCTCACACCTGTAATCCCAGCACTTTGGGAGGCCTAGGCAGGCAGATCATTTGAGGTCAGGAGTTCGAAACCAGCCTGGCCAACATGGTGAAAGTCTCTACTAAAACTACAAAAAAAAATGAACCTGGCGTGGGTGGCCTGCGCCTGTAATCCCATCTACTCGGGAGGCTGAGGCATGAGAATCACTTGAACCCAGGAGGTGGAGGTTGCAGTGAGCCAAGATTGCACTACTGCACTCCAGCCTGGGTAACAGAGTAAGACCCTGTCTCAAAAAAAAAAAAAAAAAAAAAAAAAAAAGTTTTTGTAGACAAGAGGAGTCACATGAAACAATCAGGGATAAGACTGGCATCATCTACTTATAATAATACTCAATGCATATATTCCTCTTTTCTAGCCCCAGGAGAGTATATTAGGACTTCACTTTAAATATCTGGCCCATATTCAGCCCTTAAACAAGAAAGATTTATGACAAACATCTCTATCCCACCACAGATAACTTTCCATCTTGAGGCCATACTTACTTTTCTCTATCTGTTTTGTAGATCCGAGCAATCTCAGGCACTAAAGGATCATCTGGATTGGGATCACACAACAGAGAACAGATGGACAAGAGTACTAGAATGAAAAAAATCATATAAATCAGTAGAGGATAAAAGCAAAGGGTTGAGAGAAACATGAGACACCAAAACATGAGAAAATTCTAAGAATTTATACTGTAATGCCTAGCAGCTTTGTTAAGTTTTACTTAACTTTATATTAACAGGAACCAACAAGGATTATTATTATTATTATTTATTTATTTTTTTTTTTAGCAGAGTTGGGGTTTCACCATGTTGGCCAGGCTGGTCTCAAATTACTGACCTCAGGTGATCCACTCACCTCAGCCTCCCAAAGTCCTGGGATTACAGGCTTGAGCCACCGTGCCTGGCCTAATTTTTGTATTTTTAGTAGAGACGGGGTTTCGCCATGTTGGTCAGGCTGGTCTTGAACTTGTGACCTCGTGATTCACCTGCCTCAGCCTCCCAAAATGCTGGGATTACAAGCATGAGCCACCACACCCGGCAAATAGTTTTTTTATTTTTTTATTTTTTGAGACGGAGTCTGGCTCTGTTGCCCAGACTGGAGTGCAGTGGTGCTGTCTAGGCTCACTGCAAGCTCCGCCTCCCAGGTTCACGCCATACTTCTGCCTCAGCCTCCTGAGTAGCTGGGACTACAGGCGCCCGCCACCACACCTGGCTAATTTTTTGTATTTTTAGTAGAGACGGGGTTTCACCATGTTAGCCAGGATGGTCTCGATCTCCTGACCTCGTGATCCGCCCACCTTAGCCTCCCAAAGTGCTGGGATTACAGGTGTGAGCCACCACACCCAGCCTACCAACAAGGATTTTAAGAAGCTTAAACAGACTTCAGGTTAGGTCATTAAAAAATAAAAATGAAGGCTGGCTGCAGTGGCTCACGCCTGTAATCCCAGCACTTTGGGAGGCGGAGGCGGGTGGATCACGAGATCAAGAGATTGAGACCATCCTGGCCAACACGGTAAAACCCCATCCAAAGACAGGCCAAGTGTGATGGCTCACTCATAGCACTTTGGGAGGCCACAGCAGAAGGACAGCTTCAGGTCAGGAGTCTGAGGACTGGCCTAGGCAACAGAGTGAGATTCTGTCTCTACAAAAAATAAAAATATTAGCTGGATTAGCCCTATTAGCTGGATTAGCCATTAGGCACACTCCTATGGTCCCAGCTACTCAGGAGGCTGAGGTGGGAGGATCACTTACGCCCAAGAGGTTAAGGCTGTATTGAGCTGTGTTCACACTACTGCACTCCAACCTGGGTGACACAGTGAGACCCTGTCTCAAAAAGAAAAAAAAAAAGACAGCCACACTACTGAATATTCTTAGCAAAAATGACAACCATAAAATCCAACAATCACTGTTTTCCAGTGGCAGGCACCACATTCAGACAATTGTTTTGTTTAATTTTCAGTTGAAAACAATTCAGTCTAAATCAAGAACATAAATGCAAACACTTGCCCCCAAATGGGGATGGTCATACACTCATTATAGAGAATACAACATACTTCTATGAATGTCTCAAATTCTCTTCAGTGACAATTTAGAATCTCATCTAAGCCATTTCCTCGGTGACAACCTGGGATGTAGCAGACAAATCTCAAGTGTAATTTCCTTTGTTCAAATCTGTCATTAACTTATGTTTTAAAATATTTATTTATTTAGAGACAGGGTCTCACTCTGTCACCCAGGCTGGAGTGCAGTGGCACAATCTTGGCTCACTGCAGCCTAAACCTCCTGGGCTCAAGTCATCATCCTCCCACCTCACTCTCTAGGTGAGACTATAGGTGAGTGCCACCATATCCAGCTAATTTTCTTTGTATTTTTTGTAGAGGTTGGGTTTTGCCATGTTGGCCAGGCTAGTCTTGATCTCCTAGGCTCAAGTGATCCACCTGCCTCGGCCTCCTGAAGTGCTGAGATTACAGGTGTGAACTACCACATCCGGCCATATCTATCATTAACTTATGCATTCCTTACTGAATGCAAAGGGGGCATAAAGTCACTGATTACATTAAGTTCAGCAGCCTCTGACATAATGAAATAAATTTAAATCCTTCTATACTAATGCTAATAGAGCTCAGCCATATTTACTTTCTCTAATGTTCTGTACCAAAAGATAATAACTCTCAGCCCACTTTACTCCCAACACATAAATTCAGCAGAGAAAGGATTCACTCATATTCCTACCAAATCTATCCTATAGAGATCAAGGGCTTCTGAGAAGTAAAGAAAAAGTTGGCATGCCCTATTCAGTTTGGTAACAAAAATGCTATTTCCTTGCCTTAAGAGTATATGAAAAGTTTTTTTTTAAAAATCAGGAGAGATGTTTTCTGACTCTTCATTCCTGTTGCCCACAATTCTGGCAGTTGGCATTCCAAAAACATTTTCCTATTGTTAGGTGTCATCACCTGAAGCCCTCTTCAAGCATAGAACATTCTAACATCAATTAGGAAAGACTTCATGTATTTCCTGGAAATGACAACAGGGAAATTAGAAATTTTTGAATGTTCCTTTAACTTATTCTTCTAAATATTCTAGTAAGTCAACTTTAAAGTACAGGTTAAAGGGCTTTTCTTTCTTTCCAGGAAAGGAAAGTAGGGTACTGGCTATCTGGACCTTGTGAAAAGATTTTTAGTACACTACTTAGCTTCTTGATTTCATGAAAAATTCATTTTGGTTTATAATATACTGATATGGTTTGGATCTGTGTCCCCACACAAATCTCATGTTCAACTGTAATCCCCAACATTGGAGGTGGGGCCTGGTGGGAGGCTACTGGATTATGGGGGTGCATCCTTCATGAATGGTTTAGCACCGCCCCTTTGGTGCTGTTCTTGTGATAGAGTTCTCATGAGATCTGGCTGTTTAACAGTGTGTGGCACCTCCCCCATCTCTCTTGGTCCTGCTATTGCCATGTGAGACAGGTGGCTCCCCCTTTGCCTTCTGCCATGAGTAAAAGCTCCTGAGGACTCCGCAGAAGCAGATGCTGCCATACTTTCTGTATAGCTCACAGAACTGTGAGCCAATTAAACCTCCTTTTTTTTTTTTTTTTTTTTTTTTGAGACGGAGTTTCGCTCTTGTTGCCCAGGCTGGAGTGCAATGGCACGATCTCAGCATCCTGCAACCTCCGCCTCCCGGGTTCAAGTGATTCTCCCGCCTCAAGTGGCTGGGATTACAGGCATGCACCACCAAGCCAGGCTAATTTTTGTATTTTTGGTAGAGATGGAGTTTCTTCATGTTGGTCAGGCTGGTCTCAAACTCCCGACCTCAGTGATCTGCCCATCTCGGCCTCCCAAAGTGCTGGGATTACAAGCGTGAGCCACCGCACCTGGCAAACCCCTTTTCTTTATAAATTATCCAGTCTCAGGTATTTCTTTATAGCAGTGCAAGAATGGACTGATACATATACTATACCTTCTTCTGTAAAGATAATAACTCTTATTTCTATAACCTGTATATTCTCTTCGCTGAACTTTTACCTATATATATTTTTCTTTATCAGTACTACTTTTTTCTTTTTTTGAGACAGACTCTTGCTCTGTTGCCCAGGCTGGAGCACAGTGGTGTGATTTGGCTCACTGCAACCTCCACCTCCCAGGTTCAAGTGATTCTTGTGCCTCAGCCTCCCAAGTAGTTAGGACTATAGACACACACCACCCTGCCCAGCTAATTTTTGTATTATTGGTAGAAATGGGGTTTCACTATGTTGGCCAGGCTGTTCTTAAACTCCTGACCTCAAGTGATCCACCTTCCTCGGCCTCTCAAAGTGGATTACAGTCATGAGCCACTGCGCCTGGCCAGTATTACTCATTTTCACTAGTGTTACAACAAAAGTTACTTTCACTTCTAAAAACATATAACCAAATGGCTTTATGGCACACTTATCTGCTTCCCTTCAGTTTTTTTCAGTGTTTTTTTGTTTGTTTGTTTTGTTTTTTAATATTTAGGTCCTCATCATGGATCTTCAAAGTAGAGGGAATACTGGGTCAAAATTTCTGTCCTTGAAGACAGACTATATGTTAAAGGAATAATATCATATACAGGATTAAGGCATTTCATAGAACTACTTGCCCATACATTCAATTTACAAAAAGGGACTCATTAAAACCTTAAACCTGAGACAGTTAATACAATCAAATTCAACAAAATGGCACTGCAATTATTTTAAAGGATAGCTATCCAGACAGAGAGAACCTAACAGATCAGACTTGTAACAGTCGTTATCATTTAGAATAGCTGAAAAAAAAAAAATCAATGCTAGGCAAGAGAAGGGGAAGAACAAAAAGCGATATGGCAATAATTTCAGCTATCTTGTGCCTCCAACACCCCACCCCACCAAACACACACCTCTCACATAATTCCACTTATCTTGGTCCCATTACTAGATTTACATCTCTATTGCTATTTGGTGAAGGAAGTGCAACCAATGGGACCCTCACCAGGCCAGGCACAGGTCCACAAACACTTTCTGAAGTAGCTCTTGAATTGTAAGGGGGCCTATCAAAAGAAAAGGGGAACTTCTCTAAAAAACTATTTCATTACAACTTTAAAAAAATGTGGTTCTCTGGCATCCTGTTTTTATTTCTGCCTAGGACTCCAAAAATTTTAAATTAATGCCTCAGAGTTTTGTTTGCTTTAAAAAATTAATATGTGGCCAGGAGCGGTGGCTCACACCTGTAATCTCCAGCACTTTGGGAGGCTGAGGCGGGCGGATCACCTGAGGTTGGGAGTTCGAGACCAGCCTGACCAACATGGAGAAACTCCATCTCTACTAAAAATATAAAATTATCTGGGCGTGGTGGCACATGCCCTGTAATCCCAGCTGCTCAGAAGGCTGAGGCAGGAGAATGGCCTGAACCCGGGAGGTGGAGGTTGTGGTGAGCCGAGATTGCGCCACTGCACTCCAGCCTGGGCAACAAGAGTGAAACTCCTTCTCAAAAAAAAAAAAAAAAAAAAAAAAATTTTAAGATTGAGTCTTGACATCCAAGTGATAACATGACAAATACCCAACACTTTTGACAACTGTGCCTTTATCTCAGTTTTTGGAGTACTTACAAGGAACCAGTTAACTGTCTGTTTTTGCTTCTTTAATCTTCGTAACAACAATGAAATATTTATCATTGTTCCTTTTCTACAGATGAAAAAACTGAGGAATACAGGGGCCAATGTGTCTCTAGTCTCATTTAATAAGAGGTGCATCTGAGATCTGAACACAGGCAATTGGATCTACAATCTATGTTCTTTACCATGAAACTATGTTGCTTCCTGTCTAAATACATGCATTAAACAAATGGTAAATTATAAGCAGATAATTTCTACTTAATGGTTCAAATGGTAAATTATAAGCAGATAATTTCTACTAAAAATACAAAAATTAGCCGGGCGTGGTGGTGGGTGTCTGTAATCCCAGCTACTTGGGAGGCTGAGGCAGGAGAATTGCTTGAACCCGGGAGGCGGAGGTTGCAGTCAGTCAAGATCACACCATT
Source organism: Symphalangus syndactylus (assembly GCF_028878055.3). Lineage (NCBI taxonomy): Eukaryota > Metazoa > Chordata > Mammalia > Primates > Hylobatidae > Symphalangus > Symphalangus syndactylus. The sequence continues at coordinate 47,342,093 of NC_072429.2, forward strand.
GCACTCCAGCCTGGGCAACAAGAGCGAAACTCCGTCTCAAAAAAAAAAAAACAAAAAACAAAAAACAAAAACAAAACAAAACAAAACAAATCACACACCACGTTTCACCACACAAATACCAAAACTAACATTGCTTGTCTATTTCTGGACATTTAACATACTTTTTTTTTTTTTTTTTTTTTTTTTTTGAGACGGAGTCTCGCTCTGTCACCCAGGCTGGAGTGCAGTGGCGCAATCTCGGCTCACTGCAAGCTCCGCCTCCCGGGTTCACGCCATTCTCCTGCCTCAGCCTCTCCGAGTAGCTGGGACTACAGGCGCCCACCACCACGCCCGGCTAATTTTTTGTATTTTTAGTAGAGACAGGGTTTCACCGTGGTCTCGATCTCCTGACCTCATGATCCACCCGCCTCGGCCTCCCAAAGTGCTGGGATTACAAGCGTGAGCCACCGCGCCCGGCCTTAACATACTTTTATATGTAACTCTTGTTACAGTGTATATGCCTTTTTTCTTCTTTTCTCAAGCACAGTATTTTCCTATTTTCACAATATTTGTAAAGAACAATACTTTTTTTTTTTTTTTTTGGAGACAAAGTCTCCCTCTGTCACCCAGGCTAGAGCGCAGTGGTACCATCTTGACTCTTGACTCACTGCAACCTCCGTCTCCTGAGTTCAAGTGATTCTCCCGCCTCAGCCTCCTGAGTAGTTGGGACTACAGGCACGCGCCATCACACCTGGCTAATTTTTGTATTTTTAGTAAAGATGGGGTTTTGCCATGTTGGCCAAGCTGGTCTCAAACTCCTGGTCTCAAGTGATCTGCCCACCTCAGCCTCACAAAGTTCTAGGATTACAGGCATGAACCACTGTGCCTGGCCAGGGTCAACACTCTTTTAAATGCATGTGCTAGAACTGATTTATTTTTTTCTCTATCGTAAGTAACCTCCAATTTTCAGAACTAAATCACAATGTCACAAATGTACTTGCATACAAAGTTTTTTCAGCATTTGGGGTTGTTTTCTTTTTTTTTTTTTTTTTGAGACGGAGTCTCGCTCTGTCGCCCAGGCTGGAGTGCAGTGGCGCAATCTCGGCTCACTGCAAGCTCCGCCTTGGGATTGTTTTCTTAGTATAAATAAATGAAACCAGAATTATTGGGTGAATGGGCATGGATGATTAAGTCTCTTAACACATACTGGCAGACTGGGCTCTACAAATCTATACCTCTACTTGAAGTATATGAGTGTTCATTTCAATATACCTCATTAGCATTTTGTCTTCTTTTAAAAATACCTTTGTTAATTAAAAAGGTAAAAAATAGGAATGTAACATTCATTTATTTATTCTTTGGTTCCCCTGTGTCCATTCATCTATTGGGATCTGAATTTTTTTCTGATTTTTGTACTTCATATTTTAAACATATTAATACATATTAATACATACCATATTTGATTTTTCTCTTAAACAACTGATTTCATTTCCACAAAAGTACATCCAGTGAGCTCTTTTATCACCTTTCAGGGTAGAGCAGTGAGATCTGATAAATATTCTTGCTTTTGAGACGGAGTCTCGCTCTGTCCCCCAGGCTGGCCAGGCTGGAGTGCAGTGGCGCGATCTCGGCTCACTGCAACCTCCGCCTCCCGGGTTCAAGCGATTCTTCTGCCACGGCCTCCCAAAGTGCTGGGATTACAGGCGTGAGCCACCGTGCCAGGCCATAAATACTCGTTTTTGTTTTTCTTTATAAATTCTAGATTATTTGGCTGGGCACGGTGGCTCATGCCTGTAATCCCAGCACTTTGGGAGGCCGAGGCAGGCAGATCATAAGGTCAGGTGTTCGAGACCAGCCTGGCCAACATGGCGAAACCCAGTCTCTACTAAAAATACAAAAATTAGCCAGGAGTGGTGACGGGTGCCTGTAATCCCAGCTACAAGGGAGGCTGAGGCAGGAGAATCGCTTGAACCCAGGAGGCGGAGGTTTCAATGAGCCAAGATTGCACCACTGCAGTCTAGCCTGGGTGACAGAGTGAGACTCCATCTCAAAAAAAAAAAAAAATCTAGATTATTTTAACCCAACTGTGATTTCAACTGGGAATAATGTTGAAGGGTTGTACAATTTCAAATCAACACATTAAGACAACAACTACATCACTCAGTTCATTGATACAGAAACCTAAAGACAGGAGCTGGTAAAATATTTACCATTTTGTTCTTCAAGAACCTAATGTCTATGTTTACAGCATAGGCATTTGTCTAAAGGGCTGGTCTATTTCCTATTCTGCAATAGTATCTATCTTTTTCCATTCATGAATCTCAAGGTTGGAAGAGATGTTAATTGTGTTCTACTTTATGGTCTAAAAAAACATTCATACCAGTGTCCATCCTTTTTTTTTGAGATGGAGTCTCGCTCTGTCACCCAGGCTGGAGTGCAGTGGCGCAATCTCTGCTCACTGCAAGCTCCGCCTCCCGGGTTCACGCCATTCTCCTGCCTCAGCCTCCCAAGTAACTGGGACTACAGGCACCTGCCACCATACCCGGCTAATTTTTTTGTATTTTTAGTAGAGACGGGGTTTCACCATGTTAGCCAGGATGGTCTCGATCTCCTGACCTTGTGATCCGCCCACCTTGGCCTCCCAAAGTGCTGGGATTACAGGCATGAGCCACGGCGCCAGGCCCAGTGTCCATCTTCTAACCTATGCTTGAGTAGCACAATTGACAGACTAGTCACTACTACTTTTGCTTGAAAAATCCAACTCGTTTTCAGTTCTCAAGGTCCATTTCAGAATAAGAAGAATTGCTATCTCTTCTTAAAAGAAACATAAGTAATCTTTTCAAAAATAAATAACTCAAAAAAGACAAAAGACACGGTTGCTTTATCTTGATATCAAATACCCACTGTTACCTTTTGAAATAGTTAGTGCTGGAGACCACTGTGACCGTAGAATATCAAGACAAATGCTGCCATTACTGTTAATATTTGGATGATAAATTCTTGTTGTAAATGCAACCTACAGAAAGAAAGGAAACTTTCTGTAAACTAGTTTATTAGTGTTATAGAAAGTACATTAAAAACTGCCACATTTCAATTAATTACCTTAGGTGGTTTGAAGGGGTAATCTGTTGGGAAATGAATTGTCAAGAAAAATACTCCACCCTGATAGGGACTGTCATTCTGTTGATAACAAGAAAAGTGGGATTAAAATGAGTAAATTACATAAACTGTTTATTCTGAAATTAATCTGAATACTTACTGGCCCCATTATTGTAGCTTGCCAATGGAACACTGAAAAATAACAAGAAAAAAGTCACCATGTAACAATATCTACGCCACAGTAACATATCATTCCCCTTCTAATCCAAATTCATTTATAAATAATATGATAATGAGTGTGAGCAAGATGAGGAACATAAATTAACAGTCTAAAGAAACAAGAAAAATGACTAGAATGGCCGAGATCACTGATAAGGTGCTCAATGAAAAATATTTAGAGCCAGGTGTGGTGGCTCACACTTGTAATCCCAACACTTTGAGAAGCTGAGGTGAGAGGACTGCTTGAGCCTAAGAAGTGGAGGCTGCAATGAGCTATGACCGTGCCACTGTGAGACTCTCTCAAAAACAAAACAAAAAACCAAAGTATTTGGGCTAAAACTTCTTGAAACTTCATGTCAGGGAGACAAACTTCTTGACAAGGCTCACAGTTCTACTTTTAAACAGTTATTTCTTTACCTCACAGGGTAAATCACTTCTTCAAAACAATTACATGTAACACACTTTTTTTTTTTTTTTTTTTTGAGACAGAGTCTCACTCTATCGCCCAGGCTGGAGTGCAGTGGCGCAATTTCGGCTCATTGCAACCTCCGCCTCCTGGGTTCAAGCAATTCTCCTACCTCAGCCTCCCAAGTAGCTGGGACTACAGGCAAGTGCCACCACACCTGGATAATTTTTGTATTTTTAGTAGAGACAAGGTTTTGCCACATTTGGCCAGGTCTCAAACTCCTGACCTCAGATAATCCGCCCACCTCAGCCTCCCAAAGCTGGAATTAGAGGCATGACTCCTTTTATAATGCTGGTATACGGGGGACAAAACAGTAAAGTCAACGTAGATAGTACTGAAATTAAGAAAGACTGGTTTTAACAATGAGAAAAAATTTCTAAAAACCCTTGTGTAGGTCTGTACATTACTGGCCCTTATAAAGAAAGAAAAACATCTCTCCTAATGTAAAGGATTAGTTAAAGAGGAAAAAAGAGAAAAAAGGAGTAAAATTTAAGAAGAAAATATTAGCTGAAAGCCCAAGGTTGATTATAAACTCTAGGGATACTTCCAATAAGTTATAAACTTGTTCAATAAATAAATTATCTTCCAAATGCAGAAAATGGTGCTTGTTCCATGTTCTCATGCTACTAAGTGCAGTATGAGAGATCAAAAGCCAGAGTTTTTACTTATAAGCTACTACTTAGCACACTTACCATTCATACTATGATCTGAGCAACTTAAGGGAAGTTGTCACTGGGGTTATGTTTGAAAAACCCAAACCAGGTAAATCTTGTCACAAGGTAGAAGAAACAAGAAGACTAAGAAGCCATATAAAAATCCACCAGAATGTCAGTCCAAATCCTAAAGTTCCTTCCAACCTCCTTAATATCAAACTAATCCCTATGGTTGGTTTGTTGCTCACTGGGACTTGAACCTAAAAATAGCAGCTTGTTGATCAGGAGTTAAAGGTAAAGGATAGGAATTGCTGAGGCTCCCTTCCTTAGATTAGCCCTCACTAGTACTTACAAACATTTATATTACTCTCTGCCGACCATTTAATGGACTGAGTAAGCCAAGGACAAAGCCATTCTGGGCCACTAAAACTGGACCTAGTATCTTCGAGGGAAGTCCTATAAAAAGCCCCTTATATGCTGCTTAAAGACACAAAAGTGGGCACCTGTAGTCCCAGCTACTCAGGAGGCTGAGATGGGAGGATGATTGGAGCTCAGGAGTTCAAGTCCAGCTCAGGCAACATAGCAAGACTCTGTTTCCGAAAAAAATTAAAAACAAAAACGAGACTAAAACACACACATGCACATGCTCACACACATGCACACACACATACACAAGAGTCTCACTCTTTTTAATCACAAATATACTTACAATTTGGGTAAATAAAACAATGATAACTAGAATTAACAACCCCCAATAACAAGGCTAAAAACACTATTAGACAAAAGAATGACCAACTGGTCAAGGGACCTGTTCTTCTACTTAATTCTTTTCTGTTATTTAAATTTGTGGTTATAACGGAAGAGTATTAATTGTACCTGCATTCCCACTCAAAGCTGTAAGAGTTGGGTAAGATAATAAGAAAGCACTGCTTTTAAGTGTTCTCAGGCACTGCCTGCCACAGCAGCGCCCTCATCTCTAATGTCTGCTGAGAAGGGGGATAAGTAAGGGGGCCTCTAGATCATGACTAGTACAAGGCAGATTACCAGCAAATTGGCCCAGTGGTAAAGCACCCAGGAAGCAACTAGCTACAGAAGTCACTCACAGGAGTGCACTCTTTACTGGAAGGGTAAAGAAACCTCACTGTTACAGGTCTGGTACTGTGGTACTCTGAAAATAGATCTCATCAGAAGTCCACTGAATTCTGATTAGCAAACTTCCTTTCCAATATCTGATACAAGAAGTTGCTCACAGGCCGGGCGTGGTGGCTCACGCTTGTAATCCCAGCACTTTGGGAGGCCGAGGCGGGCGGATCACGAGGTCAGGAGATCGAGACCGCGGTGAAACCCCGTCTCTACTAAAAATACAAAAAAAAAAAATTAGCCGGGCGTGGTGGCGGGCGCCTGTAGTCCCAGCTACTCTGAGAGGCTGAGGCAGGAGAATGGCGTGAACCTGGGAGGCGAAACTTGCAGTGAGCCGAGATTGCGCCACTGCACTCCAGCCTCGGCAACAGAGCGAGACTCCGTCTCAAAAAAAAAAAAAAAAAAAAAAAGAAGTTGCTCAGGACTTCAAAACAAATCTACACTTCTGGCTTTTGTTACTATGCAAGAGGCAAGTGAGGCCTATCTGATGGGCCTTTATGAAGACACCAACTTATGTGCTACTCGTTCCAAATATGTAACAAGTATGCCAAAAGACATCCAGCTAGCATGCCAATTACATGGAGACTGTGATTAGGATTGGGAAACATTTCATGCTCAAAAAAAAAAAAAAAAAAAAAAAATTATTTTTCTTCTTTCTGTTATTGATAGTTCTCTGTTAGATGTATTTTTCCCCCATGGGGTCAAAAGGTAACTACATAGATGACTGCGAGTGGAAAAACAGGGGACAGAAATCAGGTATTGGCAGTTTTTCCATTTTAACTTGTGTGTGAATTTCTAATATAAAATTGAGGATGTAAAGCATTAATTCAAGTCAAACTATTTCGGTGAACAAGTTTCAGCAGTTCACCTTTACAACAATTATAAACAGACCTGTAAATTTTTTCTGGACAATGCTAGCAGTTGGATTTTATTTTTGTCACTAGTTATATCATTGGTTTATTATAAAAGAGAGACATGGAAATTATTTACATGATGAAAGATTTCAGAACTTTAGTGGAATGGGCAGCTTCACGTTGATGTCATTTCAATAGTGATTTATTTCAGTCTACACACTTTCCAAGAATGTCGCCATCTCTAAATAAGAAATAAAACTTGTCACTAGGTGTGGTAGCTCACGCCTGTAATCCTAGCATTTTGGGAGGCCGAGGCAGGTGGCTCACCTGAGGTCAGGAGTTCGAGATCAGCCTGACCAACATAGCAAAACCCCATCTCTACTGAAAATACAAAAAATTAGCTGGGCGTGATGGCGGGCATCTGTAATCCCAGCTACTTGGGAGGCTGAGGCAGGAGAATCACTTGAACCTCGTTGGTGAATGTTGCAGTGAGCTGAGATTGAACCATTGTACTCCAGCCTGGGAAACGAGCGAAACTCCACCTCAAAAAAAAAAAAAAAAAAAAAAAAAAAGAAAGAAAACTTTGTCATCTAGAACTACTTTAGTGCCTCTATATTCCAGGAGAGCTGTATCTCTAACTTCTTGCTAACTGGTGGAATTTCTCCACCCTTTCCTTTGAGCTCAATTCAACAACTGTCAACACTACTGTTGCTTGCAATACTTTTCCTTGAGATTATTCTGGAAGCATAATGCCTCCTTTGGTTATAGTTTTGGCAGCCCTCCTTTCAACCAATACTCTGTAACAGAGTGAAAGAAACTTTCTAAATTCTTGTCCTGCCATGACTCCCGATGCTGCCACAGCTTGTACACTGCTCTCCTAGATTTACTTATTTTGAGACAGGGTTTTACTCCTGTCGCCCAGACTGGAGTAAAGGGCGCAACCTCAGCTCAACCTCACCCCCCAGGCTTAAATGATCCTCCTGTCTCAGCCTCCCGAGTAGCTAGGATCATACCCAGCTAATTTTTCTATTTTCTGTAGAGATGGGATTTTGTTATGTTGCCCAGGCTGGTCTCCAACTCCTGTACTCAAGCAATCCCCTCACCTCAGCCTCCCAAAGTGCCGGGATTACAGGTATGAGCCACTGTGCTCAGACCCTCCTGGATTTTTTTCATACCAAGCAAAAAAAAATATTTTTTGATCTCAGCTCACCGCAACCTCTGGCTCCCAGGTTCAGCAATTCTCCTGCCTCAGCCTCCTGAGTAGCTGGGATTACAGGCACAGACCACCACACCCGGCTAATTTTTGTATTTTTAGTAGAGACGGGGTTTCACTATGTTGGACAGGCTGGTCTCGAACTCCTGACCTTATGATCCGCCCACTTCGACCTCCTGAAGTGCTGGGATTACAGGCATGAGCCACTGTGCCTGGCCGTAAATTTTTATTGATGGCAACTAAATGGTGTTTGTAGCGTTTTTATCATATGGTAGACTCTTCATTCATTCACTCTATTTTTCTGAGTTCTCCTACATGCAAGTATGTTTTTAATGTTGTCTGTCTCTGTACTATTCCTTTGAGTTTGCTATTAAAATATACTAAACTATTTTTTAAGAAAGCACTTAAGGCCAGGCGCAGTGGCTCACACCTGTAATCCCAGCACTTTGGTAGTCCGAGGCGGATGAATCAAGAGGCCAGGAGTTCAAGACCAGCCTGGCCAACATGGTGACACTCCGTCTCTACTAAAAATACAAAACATTAGCTGGGCTTAGTGGCAGGTGCCTGTAATCCCAGCTACTCGGGAGGCTGAGGAAGGAGAATCGCTTGAACCCAGGAGGCGGAGGTTGCAGTGAGCCGAGATCGTGCCACTGCACTCCAGCCTGGGCAACAATGCGAGACTCCATCTCAAAAAAAAAAACAAAAAAGAAAGAAAGAAAGAAAGAAAAGAACTTAAAAAAAAAAAAGAAAGCAAGCACTTAATAAAGTAGTATTATTATTTTTTTTAATAGAGATGTGCAGCTGGGTGTGATGGTTCACACCTGTAATCCCAGCACTTTGGGAGGCCAAGGCAGGCGGATCACCTGAGGTTGGGAGTTCAAGACCAGCCTGACTAACACGGAGAAACCCTGTCTCTACTAAAAATATAAAACTAGCTGAACATGGTGGCGCATTGCCTGTAATCCCAGCTACTCGGGAGGCTGAGGCAGAAGAATCGCTTGAACCTGGGAGACAGAGGTTGCGGTGAGCCAAGATCGCGCCATTGCACTCCAGCCTGGGCAACAAGAGCGAAACTCCATCTCAAAAAAAAAAAAAAAGAGATGGGGTCTCACTATGTTGTCCAGGATGGTCTTGAACTCCTGGGCTCAAGGAGTTCACCCACCTCAGCCTCCCAAAGTGCTGGGATTATAGGTGTGGGTCACCACACCCAGCCAAAATATAAAAATATTGAGACAATTAAAAACATTAAATTTTCCATTAACTATTTAGGTACTAATTCTTTTCAAGATCTTCACTAGTCTTTTCAAGATCAATCTTTTTCTTTTCTTGCTAATACTACTACCAGACTTAAGTTATTAGAAAAATTTAAATCAGAATTTTTTTTTTTTTTTTGAGATGGAGTCTCACTCTATCGCCTGGACTGGAGTGCAGTGGCGCGATCTTTGCTCACTGCAACCTCCGCCTCCCAGGTTCAAGCAATTCTCCTGCCTCAGCCCCCCTGAGTAGCTGGGATTACAGGTGTGTGCCACCACACCCGACTAATTTTGTTGTATTTTTAGTAGAGACGGGGTTTCACCATGTCGGTCAGGCTGGTCTCGAACTCCTGACCTCAGGTGATCCACCCTCCCTGGCCTCCCAAAGTGTTGAGATTACAGGCATAAGCCACCAGGCCCAGCCTTAAATCAGAAATTTTTAGCTAAATATTTCCTTTTTTGTGATTCCCTGTTCTTCCTACTAACACAAAAAAAGCACAAATAGGCTGTGGGATCAAAATCTACTAACAATTGGACAATGCAGAATCCCCAACAGAGTTGAAGCAGAAATGCCAACAAGCTGCCAGTGTTTACAATTACGGAAAGAATACCCTTCTGCCTTTTTTTTTAAATAGAGACGGGGTCTTGCCATGTTGCCCAGGCTGGTCTCAAACTCCTGGGCTCAAGTGATCTGCCTGCCTTGGCCTCCCAAACTGCTGGGAATATAGGCATGAGCCACCAGCAGTGCCCAGCCAGAATACCGAGATACCCTTTTTTTTTTCTTTTTTTGAGACAGAGTCTCACTCTGTCAAGGCTGGAGTGCAACGGCACGATCTGAGCTCATGTAACCTCTGCCTCCCAGGTTCAAGCAATTCTCCCACTTCAGCTTCCCAAGTAGCTGGGATTATAGGTGTGCACCACCACACCCGGCTAATTTTTTGTATTTTTAGTAGAGATGGGGTTTTGTCATGTTGCCCAGACTGGTCTCAAACTCCTGAGCTCAGGCAATCCGCCCACCTTGGTCTCCCAAAGTGCTAGGATTACAGGCGTGAGCTACCACACCCGGCCAGAATACCCTTCTTGATAGAAGATGGGGAAAAAAATAAATATTTTCAACTAATATTGTAATCTTTCATACCTACGCTACAAAAAGTTAAAGATACTCTAGCATATTGTATATTTAAGTTCTTTTTTTTTTTCCAAGAGACAGAGTCTCACTCTACTGCCCAGACTGGAGTGCAGTGGCACAACCTTGGCTCACCGCAGCCTCAAACTCCGGGCTCAAGCAATCCTCCCACGTCAGCCAAATGAGTAGCTGGGACTACAGGCAAGTGTCACCATGTCCTGCTCATTTTTCTAATTTTTATTTTCGTAGAGATCGGGTCTTGCTGTTGCCCAAGCTGGTCTCAAATTCCTGGCCTCAAGCGATCCTTCTGCATTGGCCTACCAAAGTGCTGGGATTACAGGCATGAGCCACTGTACCAGGCCAAACATTCTTACATTATTGTGAGCTTTTAACTCAACATCATAGATGATCTCATCTGTAATCCTTATCTATTTAATTTAGTAGATCATATCTGTTTAACATTCCAACAGGACTAAACATATGTAATCCATTGGCATTAAACTGAATAAAAACCTATTCACATTCTAATAACACTATGTTAATTTGTCTTCGCTGTTATTAAGGTCAAATTCCATCATTAAAAAAATGAGCAAAAACACACACACAGGGCTAAGTCTTTAAAATAGCAGAAGGAAAAGGAAGAAGAAAATTACTAATATAGCAACCAAGACAAATAATCTTTATGGCTCTCATAAAATGATCTAGAATCTACAGTACCAAAAAAAGGCAGAAAAAGAGAAACTAAAACCCATTCAGATGAGTGTAATTAATGAAAGCATTTAAAGACCTACCATTTAAATCTTAATTGAGAATTTTGTCACACTGGTTGAATGTAAAGATACCTACTAAAACCACTGATTTAGGTTACTCTCTGGAAGCCTTTCTAGACTCTTAGCCCTTATAGGCAGAAGTATAAATCAGAGAAGGTAGTGAGAGAATACCAAACCTGCCTCACATGACAATGTTTTTAGAAACAGCTCAAGTAGGCTAGGCGCGGTGGCTCACGCCTGTAATCCCAGCACTTTCGGAGGCCAGGGCAGACGAATCACGAGGTCAGGAGTTCAAGACCAGCCTGGCCAACATGGTGAAATCCCATCTCTACTAAAAATACAAAAAATTAGCTGGGCGTGGTGGCAGACGCCTGTAATCCCAGCTACTTGGGAGGCTGAGGCAGGAGAATTGCTTGAACCCGGGAGGCAGAGGTTGCAGTGAGCCGAGATCACACCACTACACTCCAGGCGGGCGACAATGCGAGACTCTGTCTCAAAAAAAGAGAAATAGCTCAAGAATTACTAGAGGTTCAAGTAAAAAGGACCCCCCAAATAGTTACTGAATGAAATACTGGCCCATAAGCATAAAATATTGCTACATTTTACATAAACATCTATTTCGAAAATCTTTCATTTAATGACCCATCTTAGGATTGATCAAAATTGACCAAAATAAAAAGTTTTGATAGTAAAAAACAAAAATAAGTTCCCAGCACTATGTTGGTTTAATACTATCAAACCAAATTATGCAAACTGAAAGTTACACAATCTGTTTTATGAGAGTTTAAATGTGAAGTTCACAGATGAATGATTACTCTTTAGTATTCTGGATGAAGGCTTGAGTTTAAAAGGGACAGGCTGGGCCCAGTGGCTCAAGCCTGTAATCCTAGCACTTTGGGAGGCCGAGGTGGGTGGATCACCTGAGGTCAGGAGTTCAAGACCAGCCTGGCCAACATGGTGAAACCCGGTCTCTACTAAAAATACAACAAATTAGTCGGGCGTGGTGGTGCGTGCCTGTAATCCCAGCTACTTGGGAGGCTGAGACAGGAGAATTGCTTGAACCTGGGACACAGAGGTTTCAGTGAGCCGAGATTGCACCACTGCACTCCAGCCTGGGCAACAGAGTGAGACTCCATGTCAAACAAACAAACAAACAAACAAAACAGCAGGGGACAGTGAGAATATTTGATAGTATGAGACTGAAATCTCCGGAGACCTACACTTGAATGCACAGATCTCAAGAGAGTCACATTTACCAAGTGTTCAAAACAAAAGAAAGCTGGGCGCGGTAGCTCGCAGCTGTAATCACAGGGCTTTGGGAGGCAGAGGCAGGAGGATCACTTGAACCCAGGATTTCAAGACCAGCATAGGAAACATGGTGAGACCCTATTGCTACAATTTTTTTTTTAATTAGCCAGGGGTGTAGGGCGCATGTACCCATAGTCCCAGCTACTCAGGAGGCTGAGGTGGGAGGATCCCTTGAGCCCAGGAGTTTGAGGCTTCAGTGAGGTGCAATCGCACCACTGCACTCTAGCCTGGGCAACAGAGTGAGCCCCTGCCTTGAAAGAAGACCAGAGGAGCCGGGCGCGGTGGCTCAAGCCTGTAATCCCAGCACTTTGGGAGGCCGAGGCGGGCGGATCACGAGGTCAGGAGATCGAGACCATCCTGGCTAACACGGTGAAACCCTGTCTCTACTAAAAATACAAAAAATTAGCCGGGCGTGTTGGCGGGCGCCTGTAGTCCCAGCTCCTCGGGAGGCTGAGGCAGGAGAATGGCCTGAATCCGGGAGGCGGAGCTTGCAGTGAGCCGAGATCGCGCCACTGCACTCCAGCCTGGGTGACACAAGACTCCGTCTCAAAAAAAAAAAAAAAAAAAAAAAAAGAAAGAAGACCAGAGGAGAGGAAGACGAGAGAGAGGGGAGGGAGAGAGGGAGGGGAGGAGGAGGGGGGAAGGAGGGGAGGGAAGAGAGAAGAGAGAAGGAAACAGATATATGGCCATTAAATCTTCAGCTTACTTGTTTCTTTCTTTTTTTTTTTTGAGACAGAGTCTTGCTCTGTCGCACAGGCTGGAGTGCAGCGGCGCGGTCTCAGCTCACTGCAAGCTCCACCTCCTGGGTTCACGCCATTCTCCTGCCTCAGCCTCCCGAATAGCTGGGACTACAGGCGCCCGCCACCATGCCCGGCTAATTTTTTGTATTTTTAGTAGAGACGGGGTTTCACCGTGTTAGCCAGGATAGTCTCGATCTCCTGACCTCGTGATCCGCCCACCTCGGCCTCCCAAAGTGCTGGGATTACAGGCGTGAGCCACCGGGCCTGGCTGCTTACTTCTTTCAGGAAGTACATTTCTTACCAGATTTTTGTTTTGAGACAAAACAAAATTCTTTGTAAGAATCTTACAAAGATTCTTACCAGATCTTTGCAGGAAAGTGAAAAAAAATTTACTGGTACATTAAAATCTGGATGTTTTAAAATAAAGCACAGATCTCTACTTTATTTTTATACTAAATATCAACATTAAAATCTGGATGTTTTAGGCCGGGCGCGGTGGCTCACGCTTGTAATCTCAGCACTTTGGGAGGCTGAGGCGGGTGGATCACGAGGTCAGGAGATCGAGACCACGGTGAAACCCCGTCTCTACTAAAAATACAAAAAATTAGCTGGGCGTGGTGGCGGGCGCCTGTAGTCCCAGCTACTCGGAGAGGCTGAGGCAGGAGAATGGCGTGAACCCGAGAGGAGGAGCTTGCAGTGAGCCGAGATTGCGCCACTGCACTCCAGCCTGGGCGATAGAGCGAGACTCCGTCTCAAAAAAAAAAAAAAAAAAAAAAAAATCTGGATGTTTTAAAATAAAGCACAAGTCTCCACTTTATTTTTACACTAAATATCAGTAACATGTGGTACTGAGGGATTTGGGTACCAGGATAGTCAAAAGGAGCTCAAAAGTTTCAAAAGGCCAACAGTTTCTCTCTTCCTTCTTCTAAGATTAAATTCTGACTCCTTATAACAAAAATAAAATGACAAAAGGACATTTAGCTATCCAGTCATGCTTTATGTACTCTTATGTGGGTTCATCAGAAAGATCTGATCAATACTTGTTTTTTTTTTTAGAGACTGGGTCTCAATCTGTCATCCAAGCTAGAGTATAGTGGCCGAATCACAGCTCACTGCAGCCTCAAACTTCTGGGCTCAAGTGTTCCTCCTACCTCAGCCTCGTGAGTAGGTAGGACTACAGGCATGAGCCACCACTCCCAGCTAATTTTTAGTTTTTAAGATGGGGTCTTGCTTTGTTGCCCAGGCTGGCATAAAACTCCCGATCTCAAGTGATCCTCCAGTCTCAGTCTCCCCAGTAGCTGGGATTACAGGCATGAGCCACTGTGCCTGGCTCTTCTTCACTGTAGTTTTGATTTGTATTTCCCTAATGACAAATGATGCTGAGCATCTTTTCATGTGCTTACTAGCCATCTTCTCTGGAGAAACGTCTATTCGGATCCTTTGACTATTTTTTAATTGGTTATTTATTTTTATACTGAGTTATAAGAGTTTTTAAACAGCTGGGTGGGGTGGCTCACGCCTGTAATCCCAGCGCTTTGGGAGGTAGAGGTGGGCGGATCATCTGCGGTCAGGAGTTCAAGACCAGCCTGGCCAACACAGTGAAACCCATCTCTACTAAAAATACGAAAATTAGCTGGGCGGCGGGGCACGCGCCTATAATCAGCTACACGGGAGGCTGAGGCAGGAAAATTGCTTGAACCCACAAGGCGGAGGTTATAGTGAGCCAAGATCGCACCACTGCACTCCAGCCTGGGTGACAAAAGTGAGATTCCGTCTCGGAAAAAGAAAAAAGTTTTAAAAATATACTGGATATATGTCCCTTATGAGATATATGACTTGCAAAAATTTCTTCCATTCTATATGTTTTATCACTTTCGTGATGGCATCATTTGCAGCCTGTATATCTTTAATTTTGATGAAGTCTAATAATATCTATTTTTTCCTCTTACTGATTAGCTTTGGGAGAGTCTGTTTGTTTTTTTGAGATGGAGTTTCAGTCTTGTTGCCCAGGCTGGAGTGCAATGGCGCAATCTCGGCTCACTGTAGCCTCTGCCTCCCGGGTTCAAGCAATTCTCCTGCCTCAGCCTCCCAAATAGATGGGATTACAGCTCCCACCACCACACCTGGCTAATTTCTTGTATTTTTATTTTTAGTAGACGGGGTTTCACCAGAGTTCAAGGCCAGACTGGTCTTGATTGAATTCCTGGCCTCAGGTAATCCACCTGCCTCGGCCTCCCAAAGTGCTGGCATTACAGGCATACACACGTGAGACACCACATCCAGCCTTTTTTTTTTTTTTATTTTTTTTGTTTTATTTTTTTTTGGTTTTTTTTTTGAGACGGAGTCTCGCTCTGTCGCCCAGGCTGGAGTGCAGTGGCGCAATGTCGGCTCACTGCAAGCTCTGCCTCCCGGGTTCACGCCATTCTCCTGCCTCAGCCTCTCCGAGTAGCTGGGACTACAGGCGCCCGCCACCACGCCCGGCTAATTTTTTGTATTTTTAGTAGAGACGGGGTTTCACCATGTTAGCCAGGATGGTCTCGATCTCCTGACCTCGTGATCCACCCGCCTCAGCCTCCCAAAGTGCTGGGATTACAAGCGTGAGCCACCACGCCCGGCCCAGCCTTTTTTTTTGGAGACAGAGTCTCACTCTGTCACCCAGGCTGGAGTGCAGTGGCGCGATCTCAGCTCACTACGACCTCCGCCTCCCGGTTCCAGCGATTCTCCTGCCTCAGCCTCCTGGGTAGCTGGGATTATAGGCAGGCGCCACCGCACTCAGCTAATTTTTGTATTTTTAGTAGAGGCAGGGTTTCACCATGTTGGCCAGGCTGGTCTTGAACTCCTGGCCTCCCAAAGTGCTAGGATTACAGACGTGAACCATCGCACTCGGCTGTGGGAGAGTTTTATTTAACTCTCCAAAGGGAACAATTTTTCAACCTGAGAAAGAAATGTATAGCGCTAACTATGGCAGAAGCAAAGCAAAGACAAATTACTTTAGCATGCTAAAGAAAACTTCAAAATTGAAATCAAATCCCTTGACTCCAACCACTTTTAATTAAAGATTTTCAGCCATTCTTAACTTGGAGGAATTTACCTAAAAGCACTTTTCCAACTGAATAGAAAGAGTCCACTGATGGATGTGGCCCATATGATACAGTGGAAGGACAAACTAGAATCAGAAAACCTGAGAGTGAGTCCACATGGAGAATCTCCATGAGATTCTCATGGGACTCTTTTCTAAAACAATATAAAATTTCTACTCCACTCACCTAAATGAGTTGTTGTAAGGCTTAAATGAGACAATGTGTATAAGAGCACTTACTAAATCATTTTGTATGGTTTAAGTACTTAGCCTGCCTTGTTTGGTACCAAATACTATAGTTACTCACGCTAGGTAAGTCAGAATATAATAATGTAAGTAAGTTTTTTTCATGACAAGTACTTAGACTTATAATTTATAATATTTATCTATTTGTAAAGTAATCCTTGTAAAAGGGCCTTGCTTTGATTCTTCAGGATTTAGCAGACCAGACACATTCTTTTTTTCCGTTTTTTTTTTTTGTTGTTGTTGTTGTTGTTGTTGTTGTTTTTGTTTTGAGACAGAGTCTCGCTCCCGTTGCCCAGGCTGGGTGCAACCTTGGCTCACTACAGCCTCAACTTCCTGGACTCAAGCGATCCTCCCACCTCAAACTCCTCCTGAGTAGCTGGGGCTACAGGCATGCACCACCAGGCCAGGCTAATTTTTGTATTTTTTTGTAGAGATAGGGTTTCACCATGTTGCCCAGGCTGGTCTCGCACTCCTGGGCTCAAGTGATCTGCCTGCCTCCGCCTCCCAAAGCACTGAGATTACAGGTGTGAGCCACTGTGCCGGGCCCAGACACAACATTATTAAGAAAAATCAGGAAAAAACAATTTAGGCCGGGCACAGTAGCTCACGCCTGTAATTCCAGAACTTTGGGAGGCCAAGGCAGGTGGATCACCTGAGGTCAGGAATTCAAGACCAGCCTGGCCAACATGGCGAAACCCCGTCTCTACTAAAAATACAAAAACTAGCCAGGTGTCGTGGCAGTTGCCTGTAATCCCAGCTACTTGGAAGGCTGAGGCAGGAGAATGGCGTGAACCCAGGAGGCAGAGCTTGCAGTGAGCCGAGGTCACGCCACTGCACTCCAGCACGGGCAATAGAGTGAGACTCCATCTTAAAAAATAAAACAAACAAACAAATATTAAACATAAGCTAATTTAACCATGTACTCATTTTGGTCTTAATCTACATATTTACACAAGTGTTTGTAAGTATGCATACTTTAAAATATTTGTTAAATGTTACAAATTTTTTCTTTTTTTTGGAGAGTAAGTCTCACTCTGTCGCCCAGGCTGGAGTGCAGTGGCACAATCTCAGCTCACTGCAACCTCTGCCTCCTGGGTTCAAGCAGTTGTCTGCCTCAACCTCCCAAGTAGGTGGAATTACAGGCACCTGTCACCATGCCTGGCTAATTTTTTTTCTATTTTTAGTAGAGGCGGGGTTTCACCATCTTGGCCAGGATGGTCTCAAACGTCTGACCTCATGATCCGCCCGCCTCGGCCTTTCAAAGTGCTGGGATTAGAGGCATGAGCCATGACACCCAGTCCTGTTTTTATTTTTTGAGACAGCGCCTCACTCTGTCGCCCAAGCTGGAGTGCAGTGGCATGGTCCTGGCTCACTGTAAACTCTGCTTCCCAGGCTCAGGCTCAAGCAATCCTCCCACCTTAGCCTTCCAAGTAGCTCGGACTACCAGCATGCACCAACACACCCGGCTAATTTTTTTGTGTGTTTTTTGTGGAGACAGGGCTTCACCATGTTGACCAAGCTGGTCTTGAACTCCTGGGCTCAACTGATTCACCTGCCTCGGTCTCCCAAAGTGCTGGGATTAGAGACATGAGCCATCACACCCAACCAAATGTTACAGTTTTTTGTGAATTAGTTTTACATCACATAGCATAGTCTCATTCAAATATCCCCTCTTAAAAAAAGTTAAAAGACACTATATGGGAAAAAATTATGTTGAACTGAAGTGGAACAAAGAGGAAATTATCATCTCATGTATGCATTAAGATCATCTCATAAATTATTTTAGACAAAATTAAGCAGATAAATTGGGCATTAAAAATAAAGACCTGCTTTTGGCCAGGTGTGGTGGTTCATGCCTGTAATCCCAGCACTTTGGGAAGCCAAAGCGGGCGGATCACCTGAGGCCAGGAGTTTGAGACCAGCCTGGCCAACATGGCAAAACCACAAATCTACTAAAAATACAAAAATTAATCAGGTGTGGTGGCATGCACCTGTAATCCCAGATACTCGAGAGGCTGAGGCACAAGAATCACTTGAACCCAGGAAGCAGAGGCTGCAGCGAGCTGAGATCACGCCACTGCACTCCAGCCAGGGCGACAGAGTGAGACCCTGTCTCAAGAAAAAAATAAAGACCTGATTTCGTAAGTATGAGTCAGTAGAAAGTCAGACACAGACACATATACTATCATCCTTAGTATTATCTTACTCAAGAATAATAGCTACTTGTAGGTAAAATATTTCACTCCAGGAAAATACCCAGAAGGGATGAAGGTAAGGTAGGAGAGGACCAGAACAACTATACAGCCAATACCTGGCAGAAGATTCAAAATGTAATGAACAACACAGATGATAATGGGATGAACATAGAGTTGCTCCCTTCATGGGCCACTAAGGGTTAAACACTGCCTCTTCCCTATAGCATAATTGTTTCTTCACACAAAATAACCACTGTTATGCTATTACTCCATTATTCCTTTTAAATACTTACTATCATCTCCAACAGGACCTGCTGAACACTGTGCTGGAGGGTCCCGTGCCAGATCATTCAATTCCTACAGAAAAAAGAAAGAAAAGAAATATATTCAACATAAATGTACCTTTTATCCATTACTGAAGTTTATATTGTTACCAATATTCTCTGTCCTGCTGGTGAAACTCTTTTAAGAGCATTCCTTCAGAGTAAGAGATGAGTAGACTGGTGAATCTTTAAGGTATTTTGGATTCTTCAAGGCAATGTGTTTTTTTTTTTTTTTTTTTTTTTTTTGAGACGGAGTCTTGCTCTGTCACCCAGGCTGAAGTGCAGTGGCGCAATCTTGGCTCACTGCAAGCTCCGCCTCCCGGGTTCACGCCATTCTCCTGCCTCAGCCTCTCCGAGTAGCTGGGACTACAGGCACCCGCCACCATGCCCGGCTAATTTTTTGTATTTTTAGTAGAGACAGGGTTTCACGGTGGTCTCGATCTCCTGACCTCGTGATCCGCCCGCCTCAGCCTCCCAAAGTGCTGGGATTACAAGCGTGAGCCACCGCGCCCGGCCAACAATGTGTTTTTTTAAAGTGGGTCATTTTTGCTTTGTTCAGAGCTTAGTAAATAAATACAGTGAGGAAGGTAAAACATGTATTACGGGCAGGGCGCGATGGCTCACACCTGTAATCCCAGCACTTTGGGAGGCTGAGGCGGGCAGATCACTTGAGGTCAGGAGTTTGAGACCAGCCTGGTCAACAAGCCTGTCTCTAGTGAAGATAGAAAAAATTAGCTGGGCATGGTGGTACATGCCTGTAGTACCAGCTACTCAGGAGGCTGAGGCAGGAGAATCCCTTGAACCAGGGAGGCGGAGGTTGCAGTAAGCCAAGATTGCACCACTGCACTCCAGCCTGGGCGATAGAGCGAGACTCCATTTCAAACAAACAAACAAAAAACATGTATTATGTATTAAAGAGCCAAAAATACTGTTTTTTGTTTGTTTGTTTGTTTTTTGAGACGGAGTCTCGCTCTGTCGCCCAGGCTGGAGTGCAGTGGCGCGATCTCAGCTCACTGCAAGCTCCGCCTCCCGGGTTCACACCATTCTCCTGCCTCAGCCTCCTGAGTAGCTGGGACTACAGGCGCCCGACCCAAACGCCCGGCTAATTTTTTGTATTTTTAGTAGAGACAGGGTTTCACTGTGTTAGCCAGGATGATCTCAATCTCCTGACCTGGTGATCCGCCCACCTTGGCCTCCCAAAGTGCTAGGATTACAGGCGTGAGCCACCGCGCCTGGCCAAAATTGTTTTAATGTAAACATTTCATTTATTATTTTTCAAAAAAAAATTTAAGGCCAATTTTTGTACCTCAAAACTATTAGGTTACACTTGGGACACGCTCCTAGTCATAAATGTTCCAAAATTATACTGGACCATCTGACAAGTTGATACGTTTTCAGTGAAAGTCCACTACCAGTGTTCTAAAAGTAGAAAAAACTTTGAAAGAATATATTTTAGGCTGGGCACAGTGGCTCATGCTTGTAATCTCAGCATTTTGTGGTTCCGAGGCGGGAAGATCACCTGAGGTCAGGAGTTCGAGACCAGCCTAACCTGGTGAACATGGTGAAACACCATTTCTACTAAAAATACAAAAATTAGCCGAGCGTAGTGAGTGCATGTCTATAGTCCCAGCTACTCGGGAGGCTACAGCAGGGGTATTGCTTGAACCCAGGAGGCAGAGGTTGCAGTGAGCCAAGATCATGCCACTACACTCCAGCCTGGGACAACAGAACGAGACTTCGTCTGGGAAAAAAAAAAAAAAAAAAAAAAAAGAATATATTTTAAAAGGCTGACTGAAGTAATAAAAGCCACGATAAAGCTTTGTAGTTCCCAGGAGCGATGGCTCACACCTGTAATCCCAACACTTTGGGAGGCCAAGGCGGTGCCAATCACTTGAGGCCAGGAGCTTGAGACCAGCCTGGCCAACATAGCAAGACTCCGTCTATACTAAAAAAATACAAAATTAGCTGGGAGTGGTGGCACACGCCTGTAATCCCAGCTACTCGAGAGGCTCAGGTAGAAGTAATGCTTGAACCCAAGAAAGGGAGGTTGCAGTGGGCCGAGATCATGCCACTGCACTCCAGCCTGGGCGACAGAGGGAGACTCCATCTCAAAAAAAAAAAAAAAAAAAATAGCTTTGTAGTCAAGAGACTGGTCTACCTGTAATAATGCTTTACAACCAGTTACCAGCTTCTCAGCTTTTTAAACATAAAAGCCCAGAAACTTGAGACTTATTGGCTGGGGATGCCTGAAAAATCACAAGAAGGAAATCATACTATATTCCATTTCCCCTCACCTTGGTTTTTGAGACAAAAAGAAAGTTCTCAAGAAGAACTAGTTTTGATTATATTTTAAAACTACAACAGTAAAAACAGTAAAGTCTAAGATTTTTTGTTTTTTTTTTTTTTTTTGAGACGGAGTCTTGCTCTGTCGCCCAGGCTGGAGTGCAGTGGCGCAATCTTGGCTCACTGCAAGCTCCGCCTCCTGGGTTCACGCTATTCTCCTGCCTCAGCCTCTCCGAGTAGCTGGGACTACAGGCGCCCGCCACCACGCCCGGTTAATTTTTTGTATTTTTAGTAGAGACGGGGTTTCATCATGGTCTCGATCTCCTGACCTCGTGATCCGCCCGCCTCGGCCTCCCAAAGTGCTGGGATTACAAGCGTGAGCCACCGCGCCCGGCCTAAGTCTAAGATTTTTTAAATCCAAAAACCATTTAGACTCTTACGTTGTTTCATCCTGTCTGTGAGCTTGGAGTACAAAGCGTAAAGTACAGAAATAAAGTTTGAAAAAGGGCCAGGCACGGTGGCTCACGCCTGTAATCCCAGCACTCTGGGAGGCTGAGGTGGGCAGATCATGAGGTCAGGAGATCGAGACCATCCTGGCTAACATGGTGAAACCCCATCTCTACTAAAAATATAAAAAATTAGCCGGGCATGGTGGCGGGTGCCTGTAGTCCCAGCTACTCGGGAGGCTGAGGCAGGAGAATGGCATGAACCCGGGAGGCGGAGCTGGCAGTGAGCCAAGATCACGCCACTGCACTCCAGCCTGGGCGACACAGCGAGACTCTGTCTCAAAAAAAAGAAATAAAGTTTGAAAAAAAGGCGGCTCTGGATTGAGATAACAATTAACTTACTCAAATATCTCAAATTTTGGATTTTCTGTCTCTAAAATAGAGATTTTCTGCCCATCTCAAGAAAAAAAGTAATAGCCTACTGTATAGTTCCCATTCTCAAATATTACTGACAGCACAGGTTGGTATAACTAAGAACACCTGGCTTTATTTAAGACACTGCTATAGCAACAGGTTGTTATTAAAATATAACTTGAATTTAACAATTTAACAATTGAATTGAACAATTCTGAAGTCCTGCCATGTTCATTAAGTAGAATTTTACTTTTGATTTCGCTTTAATCTTTTGCCCCTTTCAAACTGAGTTACTTTTTTCCATGCTGAATGACATCAAGGTTTTTAACTCAAGAGCTAAGATTTATCTAAGCAGAATACAAGATCCATCAGTCCATTTCAGGAGCCAATATAATTTTAAAACCCTAAGCCAAACTTAGGCTATAATAGACATTTAACACACTCATTCTTTTTTTTTTTTTTTTTTTTTTTTGAGGCAAGGTCTCGCTCTTTCGCCCAGCCCGGAGTGCAGTGGCGCAATCTCGGCTCACTGCAAGCTCTGCCTCCCAGGTTCATGCCGTTCTCCTGCCTCAGCCCCCCGAGTAGCTGGGACTACAGGCGCCTGCCACTGCGCCCGGTTAATTTTTTGTATTTTTAGTAGAGACGGGGTTTCACCGTGTTAACCAGGATGGTCTCGATCTCCTGACCTCGTGATCCGCCCACCTCGGCCTCCCAAAGTGTTGGGATTACAGGCGTGAGCCACCGCACCCGACCAACACACTCATTCAACACTTCCTTGGCTGATGGTACTGATACAGCTGAATCTCAAAAGCATACTGCTAAGTGAAAGAAGCCAGACATAAGGCTACATGATGTATGATTCCATTTATATGACATTCTAGAACAGGCAAAACTATAGTGACAGAAAGCAGATCCATGGTTCCAGTGGCTGGAGGGAGTTGGAGGGGGGAATAACTATAAAAGAGACATGAAGAAAATTTGAGGAGTGATAGAAATGCTCAAAATCACTATTTTGGTAGAGACTGGACAACTACATGTATATTTGTCAAAACTCAAATTGTACACTAAATTTTACTGTAATACTGTATCTCAAAGTTGTTTTTTTTTTTTTTTTTTAGACGGAGTCTCGCTCTGTTGCCCAGGCTGGAGTGCAGTGGCACAATCTCGGCTTACTGCAAGCTCCGCCTCCCAGGTTCACGCTATTCTCCTGCCTCAGCCTCCCGAGCAGCTGGGACTACAGGCGCCCGCCACCACGCCCGGCTAATTTTTTTTGTAGTTTTAGAAGAAACGGGGTTTCACCGTGTTAGCCAGGATGGTCTCAATCTCCTGACCTCGTGATCTGCCCGCCTCGGCCTCCCAAAGTGCTGGGATTACAGGAATGAGCCACCGCACCTGGCCTATTATTATTATTATTATTCTAATGCAGAGACAAGGTCTCACTATGTTTCCCAGGCTGGTCTCTAATGCCTAGACTCAAGCGATCCTTCCGCCTCAGCCTCCCAAAGTGCTGGAATTACAGGTGTGAGCCACAGTGCCTGGCCAGTTTTTTATTCTTAAAGGTACATTTGGGCAGGGCACAGCGGCTCACCCCTGTAATCCCAGCACTTTGGGAGGCCAAGGCAGGTGGATCATGAGGTCAGGAGTTCGAGACCAGCTTGACCAACATGGTGAAACCCCATCTCTTAAAAAAATACAAAAATTAGCTGGGTGTGGTGGCGCACACCTGTAATCCCATCTACTGGGGAGGCTGAGGCAGGAGAATCGCTTGAACCCAGGAGGCGGAGGTTGCAGTGAGCTGAGATTGTGACACTGCACTCCAGCCTGGGCGAAAGAGCGAGACTCCGTCACACACACATACACACATACAGGACACTCAGATTCAGAAACAGATCTTTTTTAAAAAAGAAAAAGCACATAACTATCCATCTTTACATGTGCATAAAATATCTCCCAAGAATACACAAGAAATGCCAAGCACCGTGGCTCATATCTGTAATCCCAGCACTTTGGGAGGCTGAGGTGGGCAGATCACGAGGTCAGGAGTTCGAGACCAGCCCGGCCAACATGCTGAAACCCCATCTCTACTAAAAATACAAAAATTAGCTGGGCATGGTGGCACACACCTGAAGTCCCAGCTACTCGGGAGGCTGAGGCAGAAGAGTTGCCTGAACCAGGGAGGCGGAGGTTGCAGTGAGCCCAGATCTCACCGCTGCACTCCAGCCTGGGTGACAGAGTGAGACTCTGTCTCAAAAAAAAAAAAAAAACAAAAAACAAAACAAAACAAAAAAACCCACAAGAAACTAGTTAATAAATAATTGCCTTTAGGAAGGAAAGCTTAGGGGTGAGAATGAGAACTATATATATTACTTTTACACATTTTGAATTTTATAAAAGTGTGTATATGGCCCATCTGAAAAATAAATTACCCTTTAAAATTTTTTTTCTTTTTTTTTGAGACGGAGTCTCGCTCTGTCGCCCAGGCTGGAGTGCAGTGGCGCAATCTCGGCTCACTGCAGCTCCGCCTCCCGGGTTCACGCCATTCTCCTGCCTCAGCCTCTCCGAGTAGCTGGGACTACAGGCGCCCGCCACCACGCCCGGCTAATTTTTTGTATTTTTAGTAGAGACGAGGTTTCACCGTGGTCTCGATCTCCTGACCTCGTGATCCGCCCGCCTCGGCCTCCCAAAGTGCTGGGATTACAAGCGTGAGCCACCGCGCCTGGCCTCTTTTTCTTTTTTTAACCAACTGGGTCTGTGCAAGAATTATCCTGACTATAAATGTGGATTAAAACAGCAAAATTGTCTCCCCTCCCCTCCCCTCTCCTTCTTTCTTCTTCCTTCTGTGGCCCGGGCTGGACTACACTCGGCTCGCTGCACTACACTCGGCTCGCTGCACACTCCCTGCGTCCGGCTCCCGTGATTCTCCTACCCTGCCCTGCGGGCTGCCTGGGACTGTCAGCGCGCGCCACCACCCCTCCCTGGTTTTTCTCCTTTGGCTGGAGGCGCGGTTTCGCCATGTCGGCCAGGCTGCTCTCCAGCTCCTGACCTCGAGTGGTCTGCCCGCCTCGGCCTCCCGAGGTGCTGGGACTGCAGACGGAGGCTCGCTCACTCGGTGCTTGGTGTTGCCCGGCCTGGAGTGCGGTGGCGTGGTCTTGGCTCGCTGCAGCCTCCGCCTCCCAGCCGCCTGCCTTGGCCTCCCAGGGTGCTGGGATTGCAGCCTCTGCCGGGCCGCCGCCCCGTCTGGGAGGTGGGGAGCGTCTCTGCCTGGCCGCCCATCGTCTGGGTTATGAGGAGCTCCTCTGCCCGGCCGTCCCGTCTGGGAAGAAGTGAGGAGCGCCTCTGCCCGGCCGCCCCGTCTGGGAAGTGAGGAGCGCCTCCGCCCAGCCGCCCCTTCTGGGATGTGAGGAGCGCCTCTGCCCCGCCACCCCGTCTGGGAAGTGAGGAGCGCCTCCGCCCGGCAGCCCCTTCTGGGAAGTGAGGAGCGCCTCCGCCGGGCCACCCCGTCTGGGAAGTGAGGAGCGCCTCCGCCCGGCCGCCCCGTCTGGGAAGTGAGGAGCGCCTCCGCCCGGCCGCCCCTAATGGGATGTGAGGAGCGCCTCTGCCCGGCCACCCCGTCTGGGAAGTGAGGAGCGCCTCCGCCGGGCCGCCCCGTCTGGGAAGTGAGGAGCGCCTCCGCCGGGCCACCCCGTCTGGGAAGTGAGGAGCGCCTCCGCCCGGCCGCCCCGTCTGGGAAGTGAGGAGCGCCTCCGCCCGGCCGCCCCTAATGGGATGTGAGGAGCGCCTCCGCCCGGCCACCCCGTCTGGGAAGTGAGGAGCGCCTCCCCCCGGCCGCCCCTTCTGGGATGTGAGGAGCGCCTCCGCCCGGCCGCCCCGTCTGGGAAGTGAGGAGCGCCTCCGCCGGGCCGCCCCGTCTGGGAAGTGAGGAGCGCCTCCGCCCGGCCGCCCCGTCTGGGAAGTGAGGAGCGCCTCCGCCCGGCCGCCCCTAATGGGATGTGAGGAGCGCCTCTGCCCGGCCACCCCGTCTGGGAAGTGAGGAGCGCCTCCGCCTGGCAGCCCCTTCTGGGAAGTGAGGAGCGCCTCCGCCCGGCCGCCCCGTCTGGGAAGTGAGGAGCGCCTCCGCCGGGCCACCCCGTCTGGGAAGTGAGGAGCGCCTCCGCCCGGCTGCCCCGTCTGGGAAGTGAGGAGCGCCTCTGCGCGGCCGCCCCGTCTGGGAAGTGAGGAGCACCTCTGACTGGCCACCCATCGTCTGGGATGTGAGAAGCGCCTCTGCCCGGCCGCCACCCCATCTAGGAAGTGAGGAGCGTCTCTGCCCGGCCGCCCCGTCTGGGAAATGAGGAGCACCTCTGCCTGGCCGCCCCGTCTGGGATGTGGGGAGCACCTCTGCCTGGCCGCCCCGTCTGGGAGGTCTACCACAGAGGCCAGAAGCAATATGGGGGCTGGACGTGGTGGCTCATGCCTGTAGTCCCAGTACTCTGGGAGACTGAGGCAGGTTGATCACTTGAGGCTAGGAGTTCGAGACCAGCCTGGCCAACATGGTGAAACATATGAAAAATACAACTGACAAACCAGCCAACCAACCAAGCGACAACAAAACAGGTCTACCCTGGAGTCATACTCTAATATTTTTCTATTTTCCTCCCTTTCTGATCCTTTATCCCACTTTCTTTTTCTTCCTCTTCCTTCTCCTTCTTCTTTGTCAAATAGAGGATTGAGTTATTATCATTGATCCATACAAAGTCCCTCTCTCATTTATTTTCTTTAATTCCCACCCCCCATTTCTATTCCCCGTCTTCCCATGTGCAACCTTCCTAATATGTTTGATATGCATCTTTTTGTTTGTATGTACTTTTAGAAAATGTTTATTGTTTTGTGTGCAAAAAAAAAAAAAAATTAAAAAAAAATTGTCATCATGGCTGGGCACGGTGGCTCACCTGAGGTCAGGAGTTCGAGACCAGCCTGGCCAACATGGCAAAACCCTATCTTTACTAAAAGTACAAAAATTAGCCGGGCATGGTGGGGGCTCCTGTAATCCCAGCTACTCAGAAGCCTGAGGCAGGACAATTGCTTGAACCCGGGAGGCAGAGGTTGTAGTGAGACAACATCATGCTACTGCGCTCCAACGTGGGCAACAAGAGTGAGACTCCGACTCAAGAAAAAAAAAAAATGTCATTTGGGGTGTAATCTAAATAGTGAAAACCCAATTACGGCAAATAAACATACAATCTATAAAACTGATATCTCTACATCATGATGAAAACTGAAGTTGAATCTTAAAATTTAATAAAGGCATTGATCTAGTCGGAACATGTGGGCAGAAAAAAATAATACCCAAATATATCAGGCTGTGTTTTAACAGTTGGCTTTAAACCTATACATTAATTTCAACTTTCTATTTTATGAGAAAGAACAATAGGGAAATAAAGTACAGCCAGTTCTCTGTGTCTATGGGTTCCACCAACTGTGGGTCAAATACACTGGGGAAAAAATGATGTCTGTACTGAACATGTGCAGACTTCTTTGGTCATTATTCCCTAAACACCACAGCATAACAACTATTTACAGAGCACTTACACTGTATTAGGTTTTATAAGTAATCTAGAGATGACTTAAAGTATACAGGAAGATGTGCACAGGTTATATGCAAATACTATGCCATTTTATATCAGGGACTTGAGCATCTGTAGATTTTGGTATCCATGGAAGGACCTGGGACCAACCTTTCATGGATACTGAGGGAGGAATGTATATATAATTATGTTTAGAAAAAAGTGATGGGGTAAAGAACTTTGACAGTTAAAGTAGAACATTCTCAATTTATAAAAACATTACTGACCGGGTGCAGTGGCTCACACCTGTAATGCCAGCACTTTGGGAGGTCGAGGTGGGTGGATCACCTGAGGTCAGGAGTTCAAGACCAGCCTGGCCAACATGGTGAAACCTGGTCTCTACTAAAAATACAAAAACTAGTCGGGTGTAGTGGTGCGTGCCTCTAATTTCAGCTACCCAGGAGGCTGAGGCAGGAGAATCACTAGAACTCGGGAGGCAGAGGCCGCAGTGAGCAGAGATCGTGCCACTGCACTCCAGCCTGAGCAATAGAGACTGTGTCTCAAAAAAAAAAAAATTTTAAGGAAAAAAAAAACAGATAATTAAAGTAGAACACTGAAACTTTGAAAGCCTAAGGCATATATATCAACACTATAGCAAAAATAAACCCTCTAAATTCCTTGAGGGGAAGGCATCCTTCAAGGGATGTGCAGATTTCCCTTTCACTATATCCTTGAGTAGGCAACTTAAGCTATTAGTCGGTAAAAATTAACGCTTCTTTACAAGCTATTTTTAAACCACCCTCCTTCCCCAATCATAACAATTATGAAACAAAATAAAAATAGCATGGGAAAGATTTGTTTACCCTGTTGGTCCTCACCCTATGGCGTAAGGTGAAAGGAACACGATGGGAAACTGAGAGAGGTTATAATTAACTTTGTAGAAAAATGGCTCTAAAGTCAAGTTTTAGTAGTCTGAATATTGCTATACAAATCAAGGCTTTTTGGTGGTTAAAATCACACTATGAAAATATTTAAACAAAGATTATGATTCATAGCATTGTAATTTCAGGGCTGCGTATGGTGGCTCATGTCTGTAATCTCCACACTTTGAGAGGCTAAGGTGGGAGGATGGCTTGAGGCCAGGAGCTCCAGACAAGCCTGGTCAACACAGTGAGACTCTTATCTCCACAAAAAAAATTTTTTTAAAATTAGCCCAGCATGGTGGAGGGAGCCTGTAGTCCTAGCTACCTGGGAGGCTGAGGTAGGAGGATTGCTTGAGCCCAGGAGTTCAAGGCTACAGTGGATCGTGCCACTATACTCCAGCCTAGGCAACAAAGTGAGACCCCACCTCTAAAAAAAAAGTACATATTTTAATATATGTTTTAATGTTGTATGTTACATATGTGTTTATTACATACATCAATACATATGTATTTGTATATGTTATATATAACAATGTATACATTATGTTACATATTTTACATATTAAAACATATATTAAAATATGTATGTATATATAAAATTTCAGGGTCATGAGATCATTTAGACCTATTCCCAATTTTATAAGAAAACAAAATACAAAGTATCTAACCCAAGGGTAAGGACTTAAGTGTTCTGCTATACCATGGTTCTTTAAATCTGGATCTAAAATATTAGAAATGTACAAGTTAGAAATGTCTGAGAATCGGCAGGATGCAGTGGCTCATGCCTGTAATCCCAGCACTTTGGGAGGCTGAGGCGGACAGATCACAAGTTCAAGAGATCGAGACCAGCCTGGCCAACGTGGTGAAACCCTGTCTCTACTAAAAATACAAAAATTAGCTGGGCGTGGTGGCGGTTGCCTGTAGTCCTAGCTACTCAGGAGGCCGAGGCAGGAGAAATACTTGAACCCGGGAGGCGGAGGTTGCAGTGAGCCAAGATCACACCACTGCACTCTAGCCTGGGTAACAGAGCGAGACTCTGTCTCAAAAAAAAAAAAAAAAAAAAAGAAAAAAGAAATGTCTGAGAATCTACATGTTATTTGGGAAATTAAGCTGAACCTTTTAAGATTACTGAAAGTCTTTTAAGATTACTGAAAGTCTTTTAAGATTACTGAACTGCGGCCGAGCCTGGTGGCTCATGCCTGTAATCCCAGCACTTTGGGAGGCCAAGGTGGGCAGATTACGAGGTCAGGAGATCAAGACCCATCCTGGCTAACACAGTGAAACACCATTTCTACTAAAAATACAAAAAATTAGCCGGGCGTGGCGGCATGTGCCTGTAGTCCCAGCTACTCGGGAGGCTGAGGCAGGAGAATCGCTTGAACCCAGGAGGCAGAGGTTGCAGTGAGCCGAGGTCATGCCACTGCACTCCAATCTGGGCAACAGAGCAAGACTCCATCTCTTAAAAAAAAAAAAAAATTACTGAACTGCAAAGAAAACAGTTAAACCAGTAGTTCTCAAAACTGAGATACTGACACAGCAGAATCACCATCACAAGGAAGCTTACTAGAAATACAAATTCACAGGCTCTACCTCACAACTACCAGGTCAGAAACTCTGAAGTAGAGCCAAACTGTTCTAACAAGGCCTCAAGGAATTATAATGCACACCAGAGCTTATTACTTTTATGTCTGATGAGTTAAGGAGCATCAGAGACAAAAGGTGATACTAGAAAACTCACTACCAAGAAGATTTGAGGGGAAAGCAAGGGAGCGCAAAGGGCAAAATGGCACAAACTGGAAAAAGAGATGAGACTTAGAAGGCCAAGGTGTGTTCCAGGTTTTCTTTTTTTCCTTTTTTTTTTTTTAAGACAGAGTTTTGCTTTGTCACCCAGGCTAGACTGCAGTGGAGCAATCTTGGCTCACTGCAATCTCTGTCTTTCCCAAGTTCAAGCAATTCTCCTGCCTCAGCCTCCCGAGTAGCTGGGATTACAAGCGCCCACCACCAGGCCCGGCTAATTTTTGTACTTTTAGTAGAGACGGGGTTTCACCATGTTGTCCAGGCTGGTCTTCAGAATTCCTGACCTCAAGGGATCCACCCGCCTCGGCCTCCCAAAGTGCTGGAATTACAGGCATAAGCCACCGTGCCCGGCCCCAGGTTTTCAAGACAGATTGAAGGGGAGCAGTCTGTCATTACTACAGTACATGCATTCTCCCTGCCTCACTCCTATCTTAACTAGGGTTGCAACAGAAACAATTTAATTTTTACTACTTGCTTATGTTCCCAGCATAACATTTAAGCTAATATTTGAAAATAACTGCTTACATATTTTAAAATTATGAATTTTTAAAACTCAGGAAATATTAGTAACTCATAATTAACTTATATGAGTTTGAAAGACATAATTTCTGACAAATCAAATTATCTGGAGCTGACAGACTTAATCCCTTAGCACTTTCATTTCCTATTTCTCTCTTAATATTGTTGCCTTCTAGTATAAAGACAGACAAACCGATGGAAACATGTATCAATATCAATCTCTCCCTGAACTAACTATAAGCAGACATGGTAAGCTTATCTGAGATTAAACTTTGTATTCCCTCTAAAAAGATTCAAAGCAACTAAAAGTATAGAAAATACCCACCATGGGTCAGGTGCGGTGGCTCACGCCTGTAATCCCAGCACTTTGGGAGGCCAAGGCGGGTGGATCACCTGAGGTCGGGAGCTCGAGACCAGCCTGACCAGCATGGAGAAACCCTGTCTCTACTAAAAACACAAAATTAGCTGGGCGTGGTGGTGCATGCCTGTAATACCAGCTACTTGGGTGGCTGAGGCAGGAGAATTGCTTGAACCCAGGAAGTGGAGGTTATGGTGAGCTAAGATTGCACCATGCACTCCAGCCTGGGCAACAACAGCGAAACTCCGTCTTAAAAAAAAAAAAAGAAAGAGAAAATACCCACCATAGGTCGGGCGCAGTGGCTCACACCTGTAATCCCAGCACTTTGGGAGGTTGAGGCGGGCGGATCACCTGAGGTCGGGAGTTCGAGACCAGCCTGACCAGCATGGAGAAACCCCCATCTCTACTAAAAATGCTTAATTAGCTGGGCGTGGTGGCGCATGCCTATAATCCCAGCTACTCAGGAGGCTGAGGCAGAAGAATCACTGGAACCCAGGAGGCGGACATTGCAATGAGCCAAGATTGCGACACTGCACTCCTGCCTGGGCAACAGAGCAAGACTACGTCTCAAAAAAAAAAAAAAAAGAAAAAAAAAAAAGAAAAAAGAGGAAGAGAAAATACCCACCATGAACCTACAACCCAGCTTTGCCCAGTCTTAACATCGCCATACTAGCTTTGGATCTAGGTCCCCTGTGTACCCTCCCAGAACTGATTAATACCCTAAATATACAGTGTTTATCATTCCCATGCATTCTTTTATACGTTTTTCTAAGAGTCCATAAACAAGACAGTACTGTTTACATGTTTTTAAACTTTTATTTAGATAGTGTTACATGGCATGTATTCTTCTGCACTTTGCTTTCCCTCAAAATACTGAGATATTTTTCCACGAAGATACATAGGTAGATCTAGTTTGTTCCTTTTCCTTTCCTTTTTTTTTTTTTATTTTTTTGAGACAGTCTTGCTCTATCGCCCAGGCTGAAGTGCAGTGGTGTGATCTCAGCTCATTGCAACCTCTGCCTCCTGGGTTCAGGCGATTCTCCTGCAGCTACCTCCCAGGTAGCTGGGATTACAGGCATCCACCACCACGCCCAGCTATTTTTTGTATTGTTAGTAGAGACGGGGTTTCACTATGTTGGCCAGGCTGGCTTGTTCCTTTTTCTACTACTGTTTATTCTGCTATTCTATGTCTAAACCACAACAGATCCTTTATTTCCTATTTTTCACTATCACAACGATTTGGTAAGTATTTCTGTACACATGAGTACTAGGTAAACACCTCACTTTAACTAGAAAGTACCAACCCCCAGCCGGGTGTGATGGCTCACGCCTGTAATCCCAGCACTTTGGGAGGCCGAGGAGGACGGACCATGAGGTCAGGAGATCGAGACCATCCTAACACGGTGAAACCCCGTCTCTACTAAAAATACAAAAAATTAGGGCCGGGCGCAGTGGCTCACGCTTGTAATCCCAGCACTTTGGGAGGCCGAGGCAGGCGGATCATGAGGTCAGGAGATCGAGACCACGGTGAAACCCCGTCTCTACTAAAAATACAAAAAATTAGCCGCGCGTGGTGGCGGGCGCCTGTAGTCCCAGCTACTCGGAGAGGCTGAGGCAGGAGAATGGCGTGAACCCGGGAGGCGGAGCTTGCAGTGAGCCGAGATCGCGCCACTGCACTCCAGCCTGGGCGACAGAGCGAGACTCCGTCTCAAAAAAAAAAAAAAAAAAAATTAGCCGGGCGTGGTGGTGGGCGCCTGTAGTCACGGCTACTCGGGAGGCTGAGGCAGGAGAATGGTGTGAACCTAGGAGGCGGAGCTTGCAGTGAGCCAAGATTGCACCACTGCACTCCAGCCTGGGCGACAGAGCAAGACTCTATCTCAAAAACAAAACAAAAAAAACAAAGTACCAACCCCCACTTTTAAATTATAATTTCCTTGTCAACCCTGTAGTTAATGTTTCATACAAGAAATGATTTGCTATTTAATTTTGCTATTAAGTTGAGATGTTTCAACTATTAAAGCCATTTTCTTCTAAATAAATCACTACTATCTAAGTGTATTTTTAAAACTCTAGACAGCCTTCATTTCAATAATTGTTTCCATCAAAACAAACACTGTATGCAACTGTTGTTGTTTTTTGGTTATTTTTTTGAGACAGGGTCTTACTCTGTTGCACACACTGGAGGATCTCGGCTCACTGCAACCTCCACCTCCCAGGTTTAAGCAATTCTCCCACCTCAGCCTCCCAAGTAGCTAGGACTACAGGCACACACCAACATGCCCGGCAAATTTTTGTACTCTTTGTTAGAAACAGGGTTTTACCATATTGGTCAGGCTGGTCTCGAACTCCTGACTTCAAGTGATCTGCCCACCTTGGCCTCCCAAAGTGCTGGGAATACAAGCACAAGCCACCGTGCCTGGGCAATTTTTTTTTTCTTTAAGAGACAGTCTTGCTCTGTCACCCAGGCAGGAGTGCAGTGGCCTGATCATAGCTCACTGTATCCTTGAATTCCTGGGCTCAAGTAATCCTCCCACTTCAGCCTCCCAAGTAGTTGGGATTATAGGTGCAAACCAAAGATGCTCTGCTAAGAAGATTATTTAAAGAAAGAGAGGCTGACTATGGTGGCTCATGCCTGTAATGTCAGCACTTTGGGAAACCAAGGGAGGATAGCTTCAGCCCAGGAGTTTGAGACCAGCCTGGGCAACATAGGAAGACTTTGTCTCTACAAAACATTTAAAAATCAGCTGGGCATGGTGGTGTGCACCTGTAGTCCCAGCTATTCGGGAGGCTGAGTAGCTGGAACTACAAGCAGGAGGATCTACAACTGGGAGGATCACTTGAGCCCAGGAGGTCGAGGCTGCAATGGGTAGCCACTGCACTTCAGCCTGGGTGACAGGGCAAGACCCTATCTCAAAAAACAAAAGAAGTTACATCAGGTTCCAGGAAATCCTTTAAAAATACAATCTGTGTGACAATGTTGACAGCTTCCAGTAGTGATCAAATATACAGCTAATACTTAATTTTTGGATTACAATATTTTCTCTAGGTAAAAAAGAATTTTCTCATGAAGCCTATCACTTTTAATGATATGCTATATATATTAGCAAAATTTGTCATTTATATAATCTAATTTGTTGTACTACTAAATTTAGATAAAAATTAAAAGCTTACACTATCACAACCCAGAAAGTAAAGCTAAACAAGGCCCAGCCTGGCCAACATGGTAAAACCCATCTCCACTAACAATACAAAAATTAGCCAGATATGATGGCGCATTCCTGTAGTCCCACCTACTTAGGAGGCGGAGGCAGGAGAATCGCTTGAACCTGGGAGGCGGAGGTTGCAGTGAGCTGAGATCGCGCCACTGCACTCCACTCCAGCCTGGGCGACAGAGCAAAACTCTGTCTCAAAAAAAAAAAAAAAAAAAAAAAGGCTAAAACAAGGCAAGGCAGGTGCAGTGGAGGCTGAGGCAGTAAGACTGCTTGAGGCTAGGAGTTCAAGATCAGCCTAGGCAACAGAGCAAGACTCCATCTCTACAAAATAAAAACATTTAGCCAGGCATGGTGGTGCACATCTGCAATCCCAGCCACTTGGGAGGCTGAGGCTGGGGAATCACTTGTGCCCAGGAGTTGGAGACTGCAGTGAGCTACAGAGAGACAGGACTAGCTGGATTTCCTAGGCCAACTAAGAATCCCTCAGCCTAGCTGTAAAGGTGACCTCGTCCACCTTTAAACACGGTGCTTACAACTTAACTGATACCCGACCAATCAGAGAGCTCACTAAAATGCTAATTAGGCAAAAACAGGAGGTAAAGAAATAGCTAATCATCTACTGCCTGAGAGCACAGCGGGAGGGATAATGATCGGGATATAAACCCAAGCATTTGAGCCAGCAACGGCTACTCTCTTGGGTCCCCTCCCTTTGTATGGGAGCTCTGTTTTCACTCTATTTCACTCTATTAAATCTTGCAACTGCACTCTTCTGGTCCATGGTTTTTTTGTTTTTTTTTTTTTTTGAGATGGAGTCTCGCTCTGTCGCCCAGGCTGGAATGCAGTGGTGCGACCTTGGCTCACTGCAAGCTCCGCCTCCCAAGTTCATGCCATTCTCCTGCCTCAGCCTTCCGAGTCGCTGGGACTACAGGCGCCCGCCACCATGCCCGACTAATTTTTTTATTTTTAGTAGAGACAGGGTTTCGCCATCTTAGCCAGGATGGTCTCGATCTCCTGACCTCGTGATCCGCCCACCTCGGCCTCCCAAAGTGCTGGGATTACAGGCGTAAGCCACCACGGCCTGGTCCATGTTTGTTACGGCTTGAACTGAGCTTTCGCTTGCTGTCCACCACTACTGTTTGCTGCCATCACAGACCCGCTGCTGACTTCCATCCCTCCGGATGGAGCAGGGTGTCCACTGTGCTCCTGGTCCAGTGAGGCACCCATTGCCACTCCCGATCAGGCTAAAGACTTGCCATTGTTCCTGCATGGCTAAGTGCCTGGGTTCGTCCTATCGAGCTGAACACTAGTCACTGGGTTCCACGGTTCTCTTCCGTGACCCACGGCTTCTAATAGAGCTATAACACTCATGGCATGGCCCAAGATTCCATTCCTTGGAATCTGTGAGGCCAGTAACCCCAGGTCAGAGAACACGAGGCTTGCCACCATCTTGGAAGTGGCCCACCACCATCTTGAGAGCTCTGGGAGCAAGGACCCCTGGTAACACTATGATAGTGCCACTGTACTTCAGCCTAGGCAACAGACTCTGTCTCTAAAAATATTTTTTATAAAAACTAAACAAGGCACTATATTGTATTTATGCTGATAAAATAAATGGTCTAAAATTCTGTTTAACAAAAGAAGATGCTGATTACCCTAATGTAAAACAAGTAATTCAACACAGACATTTTAAAGAAAATTTTTGTTTTTTTTTTTTTTTTTTTTTTTGAGATGGAGTCTTGCTCTGTCGCCCAGGCTGGAGTGCAGTGGCAAGATCTCGGCTCACTGCAAGCTCCGCCTCCCGGGTTCACGCCATTCTCCTGCCTCAGCCTCCCAAGTAGCTGGGACTACAGGAGCCCGCCACCACGCCCGGCTAATTTTTTGTATTTTTAGTAGAGACAGGGTTTCACTATGTTAGCCAGGATGGTCTCGATCTCCTGACTTCGTGATCCGCCCACCTCGGCCTCCCAAAGTGTGGTGATTACAGGCATGAGCTACTGTGTCTGGCCTAAGAAAATTCTTTTTTAGACTTATCATTGACCTTAAATACAAAACCAGATCTACACTTGAAGAGGGGGTGGAGGGTGTTAGTTAGAATCAGAAAGTCACAGAATAAGGTCTATCACTGTTAAGTAGGAAAAGTCAGCTATGGGAAAAGCAGTTTTAAAGTCAGTGAGTTCCATCTTATAAGTTATTTATATCCAATAAATTGCAGTTTAGACATTAAAATTTGCCTACCATGTTTAAAGTTTCACAAAAGAGAAACCAATATGAAATCCTGAGATTTAAAAAAAAAAATTCTAAGCTAGACCCCAGATAATCTTTATCTATGTTCACAACAGCAGTTATGGTTTTAAAACATCAACACTAAACATTTGCAATTAAAAAGAATAGACTTATCTTTCTTAGGATGAAAAAAATCTTAACTCTTATTCTCTATGGGCCTCCTTTTCCTAGGAAGCTATTTTATTAACTGTACTATACAAATCTAATATCATATATGGTACTATATAGCTATATTTTTTTTTTCTTTTTTTTTTGAGACAGTCTCGCTCTCTGGAGTGCAGTGGCACAATCTCGACTCACTGCAATCTCCACCTCCCGAGTTCAAGTGATTCCCCTCCCTCAGCCTCCCTATGTTTCATTTTTAATTTATCCACAACTACCAAAAGTTAACCTCTGCACAAACTCATCTCTACCCCTTTAATGTTTAATTATGACTCCTTGAATGAGAGACAAGGTATATCATTCTTCACCGCATTCTGTAGAGACTGGAACATGAGAGGCACTCAAATGTCTGAGTGGGTTAATGCTTAGTAGGGTACCAAGCAGAATTAGTGCTCAAATACTTACAAAGGCACATAAAAAATTTCCAAAAGGAAGTCTAGTCCATTCAGCCCAATCACCAATAGCGTCAGGAAACAGAAAGTCTATAGGCCAGGCACAGGGACTTATGGCTATAATCTCAGCACTCTGAGAGGCTGAGGCTGGAGGACTGCTTGAGCCCAGGAGCTCGAGATCAGTTTGATCAACAAAGTGAGACCCTGTCTCTACAAAAAATTAACACCACCACCAAAAAAAATTAGCCGGGATGTGGTAGCACATTCCTGTAGTCCTAGCTACTCAGGAGGCTTAGGCAGTAAGATTACTTGAGCCCAGAAGTTTGGGGCTGCAGTGAGCTATAATCTCACCACTGTACTCCAACCATCTTGGGGGATGGGGTAAAACTCTGTCTCAAAAAAAAAAAAGACCTGCACGCGGCCATGCACTGTGGCTCACACCTGTAATCCAAGCACTTTGGGAGGCTGAGGTGGGTGGATCACGTGACGTGCGGAGTTCAAGACCAGCCTAACCAACATGGAGAAGCCCTGTCTCTACTAAAAATACAAAATTAGCTGGGCGTGGTGGTGCATGCCTGTAATCCCAGCTACATGGGAGGCTGAGGCAAGATAATCGCTTGAACCCAAGAGATGGA
Organism: Symphalangus syndactylus; assembly: GCF_028878055.3. Taxonomy (NCBI): domain Eukaryota; kingdom Metazoa; phylum Chordata; class Mammalia; order Primates; family Hylobatidae; genus Symphalangus; species Symphalangus syndactylus. Next base: position 47,379,723 of record NC_072429.2, read on the forward strand.
GGTTGCAGTCAGCCGAGATCGCGCCATTGCACTCCAGCCTGGGCAACAAGAGCGAAACTGTGTCTCAAAAAAAAAAAAAAAAAAAAGCTAGTTTATAGTGACATACACAATGTATTACGATGTAATTACTGAACTTCAATGAAAAAGGTGTTTTGGGCTAGGCACGGTGGCTCACACCTGTAATCCCAATACTTTGGGAGGCCGGGGCAGGTGAATCACCTGAGGTCAGGCATTCGAGACCAGCCTGACCAACATGGTGAAACCCAGTCTCTGCTAAAAATACAAAAATTAGCTGGGTGTGGTGGCGCATGCCTGTAATCCCAGCTACTAGGGAGGCTGAGGCAGGAGAATCGCTGGAACCCAGGAGGCGGAGGATGCAGTTAGCCGAGATCGCGCCATTGCACTCCAGACTGGGTAATAAGAGCGAAACTCTGTCTCAAAAAAAAAAAAAAAAAAGAAAAAGAAAAAAGTGTTTTGGGGTAAATGTGGAAAACATGAGAGAACAAGGAGTTTCTTTATTTGAGTACTTTAGCAACCACTGAGATGGAAATGTGTTATGAAGAGAATATAGTCATGCTAAACTTAACAAAAGGCACACATTCTGAGAAATGTGTAGCTGTAGAACATCAAAGTGTACTTACACAAACTGAGATGGTATAGCCTAGGCCACATGGTATACAGCCTTATTGCTCCTAGGCTAGAAACCTATACAGCATATTACTGTGCTGAATACTGTAGGCAACTATAACACAATGGTATCTGTGTATCCTAAATATATCTAAACAGAAAAGGTATGGTAAAAACATGGCGAAAAAAATGTAAAAAATGGCACACCTCTATAGGGCACTCACCATGAACAAAGTCTGCAAGACTGGAAGTTGCTCTGGATGAGTCCGTAATGAGTGAATGTGAGGGCCTAGGATATTACTGATTATTGTACACTACTGCAGACTTTATAAACACTGTACACTCAGGCTATAATAAACTATTTTTTTAATTTACTTTTTCAAAAAAGGAATTACACTACAACAGCTATGTCACTAGGCAACAGGAAGTGTTTGGCTCCATTATCTTGTGGGACCACTGTCATAATATCGTCTGTCATTGAACAAAATGTCATTATGTGGCATATGACCATATTCTCTATCCATTCAAGAACCTTTCCTATTTTACCTTTAACTATCCTTTGCTCATTTCACAACTTCTTCTTTTCTTTTCCTTTTTTTTTTTTTTGAGATGGAGTCTCGCTCCATCGCCCAGGCTAGAGTGCAGTGGCATGATCTCAGCTCGACTGCAACCTCCACCTCCTGGGTTCGAGCAATTCTCCTGCCTCAGCCTCCCGAGTAGCTGAGACTACAGGCGCCTGATACCACGCCCAGCTAATTTTTGTATTTTTAATACAGACACGGTTTCACCTTGTTGGCCAGATTGGTCTCGAACTCCTGTCCTCAGGTGATCCACCCACCTCAGCCTCCCAAAGTTCTGGGATTACAGGCGTAAGCCACCGCACCTGGCCAACTTCTTTAAATTGACAAAATTGTATATATTTGTCATGCACAACATGTTGTTCTGAAATATCAATATATTGTAGAATGGCTAAACTGAGCTAATTAACATATGTATTACCTCACATACTTATTTACCTCACATACTTACTTCTTTTGATAGTGAAAACACTTAAAAAAATCTACTCTCAGCAATTTTTAAGAATACACTGTTATTGGCCGGGTGTGATGGTTCATGCCTGTAATCCCAACACTCTGGGAGGCTTAGGCAGGTGGATCACCTGAGGTCAAGAGTTCGAGATCAGTCTGGCCAACATGGTGAAACCCCGTCTCTACTAAAAATACAAAAATTACCCGGGTGTGGTGGCACATGCCTGTAATCCCAGCTACTAGGGAGGCTGAAGCGGGAGAATCGCTGGAACCCAAGAGGCAGAGGATGGAGTGAGCCAAGATCACGCCATTGCACTCCAGCCTGGGCAACAGAACGAGACACCATCTCAAAAAAAAAAAAAAAAAAAAAAAAAAAAAAAAAAAAAAAAGCTGGGCGCAGTGGCTCACGCCTGTTAATCCCAGCACTTTGGGAGGCCGAGGCGGGCAGATCATGAGGTCAGGAGATCGAGACCATCCTGGCTAACATGGTGAAACTCCGTCTCTACTAAAACTACAAAAAATTAGCTGGGCGTGGTGGCGGGTGCCTGCAGTCCCAGCTACTTGGGAGGCTGAGGATGGAGAATGGAGTGAACCCAGGAGGTAGAGTTTGCAGTGAGCCGAGACTGAGCCACTGCACTCCAGCCTGGGCGACAGAGCAAGACTCTGTCTCAAAAAAAAAAAAAAAAAAAAAAATCAAATCTAAACCGCTCCAAAATCTGAAACTTTTTCTGAGTGCTGACATAATACCACAAGTAGAAAATTCCACACCTGGTCGCATGTGGTAGGCAGCAGTTAAAACACTGTCAAATTTTATTTTATGAACAAGATTATTTAAAATATTGTGTAAAGGCCAGGCACAGTGGCTCATGCCTGTAATCTCAGCACTCTGGGAGGCCGAAGTGGGAGGATCACTTGAGGTCAGGAGTCCAAGACCAGCCTGGCCAACATGGTGAAACCCCGTCTCTACTAAAAATACAAAATTAGCTGGACGTCACCTGAACCCAGGAAGTGGAGGTTGCAGTGAGCTAAGATGACACCACTGCACTCCAGCCTGGGCAACAGAGCAAAACTCCGTCTCAAAAAAAATTGTGTAAGGCCTATAATCGTAGCACTTTGGAGGCCAAGGCAGGAGGATGACTTGAGTCCAGGAGTTCAACACCAGCCTAGACAACATAGTGAGGCCTTGTCTCTACAAAATTAGCTGGGTGGCAGTGCCTATACACCTGTACACCACAGTGCCTGCAGTCCTTGGGAGGATGGCTTGAGCACTGGAGTTTAAGACTGCAGTCAGCCATGATCACACCATTGCATCGCACTCCAGCCTGGGCAACAAAGTGAGACTCTATTTTCAAAAAAAAAAAGAAAAAAAAAAACAAAAAAAACAGCTGGCGCAGTAGCTCACACCTGCAATCCCAGCACTTTGGGAGGCCAACGCGGCCAGATCACAAGGTCAGGAGTTTGAAACCAGCCTGACCAACATAGTGAAACTCTGTCTCTACTAAAAATACAAAAACTACCCAGGCATGGTGGCGTGCGCCTGTAATCCCAGGTACTCGGGAGGCTGTGGCAGGAGAATAGCTTGAACTCAGGAGGTGGAGATTGCAGTGAGCCAAGATTGCGCCACTGCACTCCAGCCTGGGCGACAGAGCAAGACTCCATCTCAAAAAAAAAAAACCCAAAAAAACTTATTTGTTGGGTTACTGACACCCTCTTCTGTAACACTAATCACACGTGTACCATAGTACAAAGCTTGAGAAAATGTGGTGGTGGGGGGAGATGAATGCTAATATCATTAACTTGGTGTGTTTCTGTGCTACTTAATATAGCTGGATAGTGGAGACCTTAAAGAGATGCCAACTGGCTGGCCAGGAGCGGGTGCAGTGACTCATGCCTGTAATCCCAGCACTTTGGGAGGCCAAGGCAGGTAGATCACCTGAGGTCAGGAGTTCGAGACCAGTCTGACCAATATAATGAAACCCCGTCTCTACTAAAAATACAATAATTAGCCAGACGTGGTGGCATGCACCTGTAATCCTAGTTACTCGGGAGGATGTGACAGGAGAATTGCTTGAACCTGGGAGGCGGGGATCGCAATGAGCCAAGATCACGCCATTGCATTCTGGCCTGGGCAACAAGAGTGAAACTCCATCTCAAAAAAAAAAAAAAAAAAAAAAAAAAAAGATGCTAACTGCCATCCTGTTTTCTACTATACTCTGTAAAACTATGATCACCCAAAAGAACCTGCATGAACTATTTTTAGTAAGAAGCATATAGGTAAGTTTCAGTACTCTGATGTTTTGAAATATAATATGTAAAAACTGTTAACCTAAAACTGTAAATCCTTGAAACTTAAAAGTAATATTTTTCATGGACTTTACTCTTTCAAAGCACAGTTGGTTAAGTTTCTGTTTTACAAACTCTCCAACACTAACCTAGAGTGTTCAAAATGATGAGTCTGACCACGGTTACCACAGTCTTCCTACAGACAGATAATCTTATAAGATGGGTAGATCAATAGTCACATAAACTGTTAAATTTTACTATGCTACAAGACTGGCTCTCTATTTGCAAAATTCATATGAATAACATAAGAGCAAAAAAAAAAAAAATTCAAGTTAAAAAAAAAGCCAGATCCAAGTTTCAAGCCTAGGAGTATATCTCAGAATAATTATTCAAAACACCAACTGACAGAGATTTTTGTGGCTCCCTGGAACATTCCAGCCTCCAAAACTAGACATGAGACACTATTAACAAAAATGTGAACAGGTACATCTAAAGAAATGTCTTTTTAAAATTACATTTTATGTAAGCTTAGAGATGGGAGCCCCTTTGTTGACAATGAAAGCACCCGAGATGGCATTTAATCAAGTATCATCTACTACAGTAATAAAAAGAATTTACTGGCTGGGCGCGGTGGCTCACACCTGTAATCCCAGCACTTTGGAAGGCTGAGGCGGGCAGATCACGAGGTCAGGATATTGAGACCATCCTGGCTAACAAGGTGAAACCCCATCTCTACTAAAAACACAAAAAATTAGCCGGGCGTGGTGGCACACGTCTGTAGTCCGTCTCAAAAAAAAAAAAAAATCATCTTTGGGTTACGTTGATGGGCAAGTTTAATGACAAGTGGCCATATAAGACACGAAAGAGAAGACACACACAGAGAAGGTGATACAAAGATGGAGGCAGATGCTGGAGTGATGTAGCCACAAACCAAAGGAGCCAAGGAATGCTGACAGCCACCAAAGTTGGAAGAGGCAAGGAAGGATTCTCCCCTAGAACATCCAGGGGGAGTATGGACCTGAAGACAGACTGACTTTAGACTGCTGGCCTCCAGAACTGTGAGAGAATATAGTTCTGTTACTTTAAGCCACCCGGTTTGTGGTAATTTATTATGGCAACCCTAGGAAACTAATACAGATGGTATAAATATGTAAACATTTAATCTAAAGAAAATCATTTACTCCATTAGTGTGCTATTATTTTAAGAAATCTAAAACTCCTACCACTGAGGCTTTTGTAAAAATCAACTTTGATTTCAAGGCTTGTCTTGAGTCAAGATCTTGCTCTGTCACCTAGGCTGGAGTGCAGTGCAGATTATAGCTCACTGCCGCCTTGAACGCTCGCTAGGCCTCAAGAGATCCTCCTCTTCCACCTCAGTCTTCCCAGTAGCTATGACTACAGGCGTGTGCCACCAAACCTGGCTAAGTTTTGCAGTTTTTGTAGAGAAGGGGTCTTGCTGAATTGCTCAGGCTGGTCTCCCAGCCAAGTGATTCTCCCACCTTGGCCTCCCAAAGCACTGAGATTATAGGCATGAGCCACTCTACCCAGCTAATTTCAAAGTTTTTCCCTGACATAAGCCCTTAAGAATTTAGCAAAGCAATTCTATCGCTTATATTGGCATGATGCATTACAGGTGGTGGGGTTAGTGCTCAAAGGATAGCAGCAGACACTTCTATAATAAGATAATGTTTAAGAGAATTGATTTCACAATTCTAGACCTACAAAAATATCACATGTATTAAAAACATATTAAGGTGACAGTATTTTGAAGTTTGCTGAAGAATACTGGGATTCAATCCCTTTTTTAGTTTAGAAATATTATAAGACTTCATTCTTTTCACATTCAGGTTTTTTTTTTTTCTTTTTTTGCTTGGGGTGACGATGAAGTAAAAGTGAAACATATATTTAACACTGACACCTAAGATTTCGAGATTATACCAATTCTGTAGGTCAACATTATTGGCATGTTAAGACACCATGATAATATTTAAAAACTTAAAAAAAGTCCACCAAATCTAAGCCCCTTCCCTCTGTAATGTCCCTCTAGTGCCCTCTATTGACAAAGCCCAACATTTTGTTCACTGCAAAGGTGAAAGAGTCCAGCTCTTCACCAGCTCAAATATAAACTTCAGAAGTTATTTAGTCAAAGCAGAGCAAGTACTGGAGGGTGAACTTGGAGCCGACTAATAAACTGCTAAGTGGCAGGGGTGTTTCAGTATTTGTTCTTTTTTATTGGTAATGCTCCAGTATATGGATTTTCTACATTTTGTTTATATATTCAGCTAATGATGGATATTTGAGCCAAGCACATTTGTAAAAAATAACAACAAAATTACCTTTTATATAGTCCATAAATGCTAAACCTTCTTCTGTCTAATCTTCCCCACAGGCTTGCAGGGTATAATTCCCATTCTACACACAGGGAAGCTGAGGCTCAAGAAAATTCGCGAAGTGACTTGCCTAAGGCCACAAATGCTCCAAAATTCCACTTTCCTTTTTTTTTTTTTTTTTTTTTTTTGCCACACCACCTGATACTGGCATTCACTGAATGTTGTTGGCAAACATGGAATACCATGCTTTAGGTACTAGGAATACGAAGAATAAGACAAGAACTTTGCCCAGGAGAGTTCAGTCTAAATGGGGGAATAATCAATCATGTCTACACACTAAGAAACAATTCTACAGTTGAACTCTGCCTGTATGCCTCATGCATGCTTCCTAGAGAAGCCATTTCTGCTGGGTCCCCAAGTGTGAATAAAGAATTTAGGAGGTAGGGGTGGGGTGAGAAGAGATTCTCTGTATAAGCAAAGGCACTGAATAAAGACCGAAGAGAACATGATTCTAGGAAGGACCAACTACAAGTGTTACAACTACAGCAGCATTCCCCAGGAGATACTAATTACTAATATATATTATAGTAATAAAGACAGTAATATTTTTGTTCTAAATTTTACTTTTTTTTTTTTTTTTTTGAGATGGAGTTTCACTCTCGTTGCCCAGGCTAGAGTGCAGTGCGCAATATCAGCTCACTGCAACTTTTGCCTCCCAGGTTCAAGCAATTCTCCTGACTCAGCCTCCTGAGTGGCTGGGATTACAGGCCCCCGCCACCATGCCCAGCTATTTTTTTTTTTTTTTTTTTGTATTTTTAGTAGATACGAGGTTTCACCATGTTGGCCAGGCTGGTCTCAAACTCCTGACCTCAGGTGATCCACCTGCCTTGGCCTCCCAAAGTGCTAGGATTACAGGCCTGAGCCACTGCACCTGGCATTTTTTTTTTCTTTTTTGAGATAGAGTCTCGCTCTGTTGTCCAGGCTGGAGGGCAGTGGCTCAATCTGGGCTCACTGCAACCTCCGGCTCCTGCATTCAAGCAACTCTTCTGCCTCAGCCTCCCAAATAGCTGGGATTACAGGCACCCACCACCACGCCCAGCTAATTTTTGTATTTTTAGCAGAGCTGGGGTTTCACCATGTTGGCCAAGCTGGTCTCTAACTCCTGACCTCAGGCGATCCACCTGCCTTGGCCTCCCAAAGTACTGGGATTAACAGGCATGAGCCACGGCGCCCGGCCAATTTTATCACATTTAACACGTTTTTAAGAAATACTACGTATTTCTTAATTTGCCTCAAGAAAATTGCACACCAGAAAGCAAATGATGCCTACATTTGACTTTCCATCTGTGTTCTGAGGTATAAACAGCATTTAGTCTCCAGCATTGTCTATTTGACCATCACAGATCTATCCTATGTTTCTTATCATAATTCAATATATATTTGAGAAGTTATTGCCAGGCATGGTGGCTCACACCTGTAATCCCAGCACTTTGGGAGGCCGAGGCAGGTCAGAAATTCAAGATCAGCCTGGTCAACATGGTGAAACCCCATCTCTACTAAATATACAAAAATTAGCTGGGCATGGTGGCAGTCACCTGTAATCCCAGCTACTTGGGAGACTGAGGCAGGAGAATCGCTTGAACCTGGGAGGTGCAGGGTGCAGTGAGCCAAGACCACGCCATAGCACTCCAGCCTGGGCAACAAGAATGAAACTTCGTCTCAAAAAAAAAAAAAAAAAAAGAGAAGTTATTTAATCGAAGCTTATTATATATTAAATATTTCAAGTGTACTAACTCATTCCCAATTGACTTATATCTAGGAGAAAGACATTTTTTATTTTTATTTATTTACTTATTTAGAGATAGTCTCGTTCTGTTGCCCAGGCTGGAGTGCAGTGGTGCAATCTCAGCTCACTGCAAGCTCTGCCTCACGAGTTCAAGCGATTCTCCTGCCTCAGCCCCCCAAGTAGCTGGGATTACAGGCATCCGCCACCACACCTGGCTAATTTTTTTTTGTATTTTTAGTGGAGATGGGGTTTCCCCGTGTTAGCCAGGATGGTCTCGATCTCCTGACCTCGTGATCCGCCCATCTCGGCCTCCCAAAGTGCTGGGATTACAGGCTTGAGCCACCGCGCCTGGCCAAGAAAGACATTTTAAATAGAAAGCAGAGTCCTTTGATTCTTAAGCCCAAGTAGTCATATTATTTTAAAATAAACACGAGCAAAGAACAGGCATTTTTCAGAAAAATTAGGGTGACCTATCCATGATGGGATAATTAATAATGTCAGCAGCAGCCTACCTGCAAAATATGCAGTCTGTATTCTTTCTTTTGCTACAATGTATCTGTTGGAAACAAATTTTCATATTATACTGTAATGAAAACAATATACAGTAAGACATTTAAAGGGGTACCTAATGAAGATGACTTTTATTATGTAAGAAAAATACTATTCTTAAAACTGATAGCAAAATAAGAATGACAGATGTTTCATCTTGATAGTTCTTTTTTTTTTTTTTTGAGATGGAGTTTTGCTCTGTCATCCAGGCTGGAGTGCAGTGGTGCGATCTCGGCTCACTGCAAGTTCCGCCTCCCAGATTCACGCCATTCTCCTGCCTCAGCCTCCCAAGTAACTGGGACTACAGGCGCCCACCACCACGTCTGGCTAATTTTTTTGCATTTTTAGTGGAGATGGGGTTTCACCGTGTTAGCCAGGATGGTCTCGATCTCCTGACCTCGTGATCCGCCCGTCTCGGCCTCCCAAAGAGCTGGGATTACAGGCATGAGCCACCGCACCCAGCCTCATCTTGATAGTTCTTAATAATTTTGTTTGTGACATATTTTGATTATATATTTTAATTAATTTATCTGAGATAGGGTGGGGCATGGTGGCTCACACCTGCAATCCCAGCACATGGAGAGGCTTAGGCAGGTGGATCGCTTGAGGCCAGGAGTTCAAGACCAGTCGGGTCAACATGGTGAAACCTGCTAAAAATACAAAAATCAGCCAGGCATGGTGGTGCATGCCTGTAATCCCAGCTTCTTTTCTTGGGAGGCTGAGACAGGAGAATTGCTTGGGCCTGAGAGGCGGAGGCTGCAGTGAGCTGAGATCACGCCATTGCACTCCAGCCTGGGCAACAGAGCAAGACTCTGTCTCAAAAAAAAAAAAAGAATAATAATTAATTTAATTTATCTGAGGTAATTTGTGCTGTCAATTTTTTTTTTTTTTTTTTTAAGAGACAGATCTCGCTCTGTGGCCCAAGCTGGAGTGCACTGGCATAATCACAGCTCACTGCAGCCTTAAACTCCTGGGCTCAAGCGATCCTCCTGCCTTGGCCTTTTGAGTAGCAGGGATTACAGGCACATGCCACTGCACCTGGCTAATTTAATTTTTTGTAGACACAGGGTCTTGCTATATTGCACAGGCTGGTCTTGAACTCCTGAGCTCAAGTGATCCTCCTGCCTTGGCTTCCCAAAGTACTGGGATTGCAGGCATGAGCCACCATATCCAGCCAGTGCTCTCAATTTTAATACAAGTATGCATGATTTCATACACTTTGGCCTGTATTCCATCAACAATACTACTTTGATAAGCATTCTAATAAAGCTGGGAAACACCAGATATGAGGAAGAAGAAAGCAGTTTATCAGAAGCCAAAGAAACTGAATGAAAATCATGTCAACTATTACAAAAGTTAAACAAAAACTTAGGTATCCACTGAATGTGGCAATTAAGTAATCATTAGTGACCTTACTAAATAGTTCCAGAACAGTGAATAGACTATTCTTTCAAGAATTTTGGGACTGAAATGTCAGAGATGGGAAGGATAAAGATGAGGAAGGAAGTAGCTCTTATGGAAGAGGGAAGTTTAAAAAGTTATTTTACTGCTTTTTTTTTTTTTTTTTAATAGGGGAAAGCCTTCGATAAGTTTGGATGCTAAGAGGAGTTAGTGGAGAAGAGATTGGAAGTATGAAAACAAAGACAATTACTGGAGAGCAAAAACAAGAAAAGGAAAAAGGAAGGAAGGAGGGAGGAAGTGAGTGAGGGAAGGAGGAAGTGAGGGAGGGAGGGAGAGAAGGAAGGAAAGAGGGAAAGAGAGAGAGACAGAAAAGGATGGAAAGCAAAAGTTAAGTTTGGCAAAGGGAAAAATAAAGCTTCTGTAGAGATTAGAGGGGAGAAGGGCTATGACTAAAACAAGTAAATCTGGAGAGACAACAGCTCTACAGTCAAGATCGCCTATATCTGAATCCCAGTTCTTCCTACCATAACCATATGTTAAGCAAGTTTGTTTCTCCCACTGTTTCCTTATCTAACCTGGGGAGAACAGAATTATTGAAAGATTGTTAAAAAGATCAAGTAATTCCTGACGCACAGTGAATACTCTAAAGAGGATAGGTGAAATCTGGTGTTTTTTTTTTTTTTGAGACGGAGTCTTGCTCTGTCGCCCACACTGAGTACAGTGGCACAATCTCGGCTCACTGCAACCTCCGCCTCTTGGGTTCAAGTGATTCTCCTGCCTCAGCCTCCCAATTAGCTGGGATTACAGGTGCCCACCACCAGGCCTGGCTAATTTTTGTATTTTTAGTAAAGATGGGGTTTCACCATGTTGGCCAGGATGGTCTCGATCTCCTGACCTCACGATCCACCCACCTTGGCCTCCCAAAGTCCTGGGATTACAGGCATGAGACACCGCGCCCAACCGATCTGTTGTTTTAATACCTTGAAGGAAATCCCTAAGAACTCACACGTAAAATTTATATTTTCTCTGCAGAACAGGTACTCTGTTCAACTGCTGAGATTAAAATAATGTTTAAGGTGGAAGGACAGTGGTTTTTAGTCTTTTTAGAGATTAAAAACCCATTTGAGGCTGCTCTGCCTAGGGAGTAGCCATTCTTTATTCCTTTGCTTTCCTAATAAACTCACTTTCACTTAAAAAACAAAATCCATTTGATTCTGATGAAAGATATATGCAGAAAGCCGGGGGCGGTGGCTCATGCCTGTAATCCCAACACTTTGGGAGGCCAAGGCAGGTCGATCACTTGAGGTCAGGAGTTCCAAACCAGCCGAGGCGGGTGGATCACGAGGTCAGGAGATCGAGACCATCCTGGCTAACATGGTGAGATCCCGTCTCTACTAAAAATACAAAAAATTAGCTGGGCATCGTGGCACGTGCCCATAGTCCCAGCTACTCTGGAGGCTGAAGCTGGAGAATCGCTTGAACCCAGGAGGCAAAGGTTGCAGTGAGCCGAGATCACACAACTGCACTCCAGCCTGGGCGTCAGAGCTAGACTCCATCTCAAAAAAAAAAACCAAAAAACAAAAATTAGCCGGGCATGGTGGCATGCACCTGTGGTCCCAGCTACTTGGGAGGCTGACGCAGGAGAATCTCTTGAACCTGGGAGGCGGAGGTTGCAGTGAGCCGAGATTGCACAACTGCACTCCAGCCTGGGCGACAGAGGTAGAGACTCCGTTTCAGGGGGGAAAAGAAAGGCAGGGGTGGTGGTGGTGAGAATAGAACACCAAATTTGCAATAGTTGTTTTTGTTGTTGTTGTTGTTTTAACACAGAATCTGGCTCTGTTGCCCAGGCTGGAGTGCAGTGGTATGATCACAGCTCACTGCAGCCTTGACCTTTCATCCAGGCTCAAGTGATCCTCCTGTCTCAGCCTCCTGAGTAACTAGGACTACAGGCACACATCACCACACCCAGCTACTTTTGTTTCGCTTTGTTTTGCTTTTGTAGAGACGGGGTCTCCCATTACAGACCAAGCTGGTCTTGAACTCCTGAGTTCAAGCAATCCTCCCACCTTGGCCTCCCAGTGTTGGGATTACAGGCATGAGCCACTGTGTCAAGCCTAAATTTGCAGTTTTAAGCGGGCTTATGAGCAACCTTGCCAACCATATAAAGGGAAGTTGAGGACAGGTTCCAGGACACAGTTTAAATATCTAATTGTTTGAACAAAAGAAAAAAGGCTGCATCCTTTGGATTTATATACCTAACAGCTATGTAAGGATAACACATGGCTTGCCAGAAAATACACTGGACACAGTCAAGAAATTTAAGTTCTCAGTTCAGACCTAGTCTTACCTGGTAGGTCACACGGCCTTTCCAGACAGCAGCCCTGAGATGTGCTGCAGTGCTAACATTTTATGATTCTATTACCCGAAATCTCACTTGACTCTGCAGACAGAAGAACAAATACTACTTTATTTCCCTATATTATAGTTTAACATGATTTTGAAGGTTTGCCTGGAAATCTAACCATCAAAACTTTATTTCTACAGACAAAAAAAGTGTGTTTCTGTACTTCTGGGATGAGGCCGCAAAGGCTCCTGGTAGCATGAGGCATGAGTCAGATATTCCTACCCTGGGAACTGCCTAGGATATTTTAGCACAAATATACAGAATTGAACCTTGTCAAAACCTCTTCCTTGTCAGTCATCAGTACAGTAATATACACTGGGAGACTTCAGAGAAAACCTAGATTTATTAACAGTTATCCTCAATGATGGCTGTTTGAATTACATTTAAATAACAATCTAGTAGAGCCAAAGAAAGTGCCTCAATTCAATGATCTTTTGTAAAGGAAATAAAGAACACTTTTTTAGTGGGGAAAAAAAAATTCCCAGAAATTATGTGAAGAAGCTCACCTTTTGGAGTAAGAAGGTATGTCTGCTATCCAAGATAGGACTAATTTAACTAGCTATATTCAGACAATCATTTATTAAAGTTCCCAATACTCCACAGGACTACCTGTTAATTCATTTCACCATTTTGATAGGAATTCAATCAGTCCTTACCTCTAATATTAATCTAATATATGGTACCACACCCCTAGTACAGTATTTTTTTTTTTTTTTTTTTTTGAGACGGAGTCTCGCTCTGTTGCCCAGGCTGGAGTGCAGTGGCGCAATCTCGGCTCACTGCAGGCTCCGCCCCCCGGGGTTCACACCATTCTCCTGCCTCAGCCTCCCAAGTAGCTGGGACTACAGGTGTCCGCCACCTCGCCCGGCTAATTTTTTGTATTTTTAGTAGAGACGGGGTTTCGCCGTGTTAGCAAGGATGGTCTCGATCTCCTCACCTCGTGATCCGCCCGCCTCGGCCTCCCAAAGTGCTGGGATTACAGGCGTGAGCCACGGCGCCCGGCCAGTATTTTTTTTTTTTTCTTTTCTGAGACAGAGTCTTGCTCTGTCGCCCAGGCTGGAGTGCAGTGGTGTGATCTCGGCTCACCACAACCTCCACCTTCTGGGTTCAAGCAACTCTCTGCCTTAGCCTCCCCAGTAACTGGGATCACAGGCGCTCACCACCATGCCCGGCTAATTTTTATATTTTTAGTAGAGACGGGGTTTCACCATCTTAGCCAGGCTGGTCTTGAACTCCTGACCTCGTGATCCACTCGCCTTGGCATCCCAAAGTGCTGGGATTACAGGCGTGAGCCACCGCGCCCCGCCTACAGTATTTTCTATTTTTATTTTTTTTCTTTTCCTAGACAGAGTTTCGCTCTGTCGCCCAGGCTAGAGTGCAGTGGCGCGCTCTCCACTCACTGCAAGCTCTGCCTCCTGGGTTCACGCCATTCTCCTGCCTCAGCCTCCCGAATAGCTGGGACTACAGGCGCCCACAACCGCGCCTGACTAATTTTTTGTATTTTTAGTGAGACGGGGTTTCACCGTGTTAGCCAGGATGGTCTCGATTTCCTCACCTTCTGATCCACCTGCCTCGGCCTCCCAAAGTGCTGGGATTACAGGCGTGAGCCACAGCGCCCAGCCCAGTCTACAGTATTTTTAAGCAATTTTTTTTTTTTTTTTGAGATGGAGTCTCGCTCTGTTGCAAAGGCTGCAGTGCAGTGGCGAGATCTTGGCTCACTGCAACCTTTGCCTCCCAGGTTCAAGCAATTCTCCTGCCTCAGCCTCCCAAGTAGCTGTGATTACAGGCGAGTGCCACCACACCTGGCTAACTTTTGTATTTTTAGTAGAGACGGGGTTTCACCACGTTGGGCAGGCTGGTCTCGAACTCCTGACCTCAGGTGGTCGGCCCGCCTCGGCCTCCCAAAGTACTGGGATTACAGGCATAAGCCACCACACCCAGCCTAAGCAATTTTTAAAAATACAGTACTGTTTAGCGTTACAACTACTTTCTTTAAGATCATGCTTTGGTAACTTCCCAATCTCAGACATTTTCAAAGTGTATTGTCAGTCTACAGAGAAACTCAAAACATGAAACAGATCATAATGGAAGAGAAATACATAAACTTCTACGGGATCAATGTATTTACAAAACTGGTTTTCCCAAAACCTCACACAAAACCATGCAAAAGGCTGGGCACGGTGGCTCACGTCTGTAATCCCAGCACTTTGGGAGGTTGAGGCAGGTGGATCACTGGAGGTCAGGAGTTTGAGACCAGCTTGGCCAACATGATGAAACCCCATCTCTACTAAAAATACAAAAAGTAGCTGGGCATGGTGGCGCATGCCTGTAGTCCCAGCTACTCGGGAGGCTGACGGAGGAGAATGGCGTGAACCCAGGAGGCAGAGCTTGCAGTGAGCCGAGATTGCACCACTGCACTCTAGCCTGGGCAACAGAGCGAGACTCTGTCTCAAAAAAAACAAAACAAAACAAAAAAAGCCAACATACAAAACTTAGCAAATTGGCCAGGCGCAGTGGCTCATCCCTGTAATCCCAGGACCTGGGAGGCCAAGGCGAGCAAATCACCTGAGGTCTCAAAAGAAAAAAAAAAAGCAAGTTAATTAGAATTGTATTTAAAAACTACTTAAGGCTGGGCGTGGTGTCTCATGCTTGTATTCCCAGCACTTTGGGAGGCCAAGGCAGGTGGATCACAAGGTCAGGAGTTCGAGACCAGCCTGGCCAATATGGTGAAACCCTGTCTCTACTAAAAATACAAAAATTAGCTGGGCGTGGTGGTGTGAGCCTGTAGTCCCAGCTGCTCGGGAGGCTGAGGCAGCAGAATTGCTTGAACCTGGGAGGCAGAGGTTGCAGAGAGCCAAGATCATGCCACTGCACTCCAGCCTGGGCGACAGAGCAAGACTCCGTCTCAAAAACAAACAAACAAACAAAAAAACTTAATCTTACATAAAGCAATACTTACAAACTTTTAAAAATACAGAAAGTATTGTTTAAATGACTTAATCTTTTTACACTCCTGATTACTTAATGAACCCCAATCCCTGGTTACTTTAATCCACATACTAAACTGATGTCGACCAAAAATGTGTATTTTGTTTTTCTGGTTTTTTTTTTTTTAAAGTTGAATTGGTTGCCAAAAAATCTGGATTTGTGGCTTCTCTCTTTTTTTGAATGGAAGATATCGCAACACCGGGCCCACAGATTTTAGCAATGGCAACATCTGCAGGGAGCTGGTTAGCAGCTGCCCTCATCTGATAGCACATGCATTTTCTAGCTCCCTCAGGTTCTCTCTGCTCACTTTGGTACCTGCCTGGCTTTTATAGACATCAGAGTTTGAAATCTTTTTTGTTTGTTTTTTTGAGACAGGGTCTCACTCTGTTGCATAGGCTGGAGTGTAGCGGCTTGATCACGGTTCACTGCAGCCTCTACCTTCCAGGCTCCCGAGATCCTCCCACCTCAGCCTCCCACCTAGCTGGGACTACAGCCATCCACCACCATACCCAGCTAATTTTTGGTATTTTTTGTAAAGACCATGTTTCGTCATGTTGCTCAGACTGGTCTCGAACTCCTGAGCTCAAGCAATCTGCCCACCTGGGACTCCCAAAATGCTGGGATTACAGGCATGACCCACTGTGCATGACCTGAAATCTTTATTTCATTGAGAACTTTGTCTTGAGACGCCTTAAAAGAAGCTAGCCATAGGCCAGGCGCAGTGGCTTACACCTGTAATCCCAACACTTTGGGAGGCCAAGATAGACGGATCTCCTGAGGTCAGGAGTTTGAGACCAGCCTGGCCAACATGGTGAAACCCTGTCTCTACTAAAAATACAAAAATTAGCTGGGCATGGTGGCGAGTGCCTGTAACCCCAGCTACTCGGGAGTCTGAGGCAAGAGAATTGCTTGACCCTGGGAGCCAGAGTTTGTAGTGAGCCAAGATCATGCCACTGCACTGTCTCAAAAAAAAAAAGGAAAAAAATCTCTATCACAGAAATAGATCAAGTGATAATCCTGGCATTACTTTGTTTGAAAGCTATGTATACAAAACGTTATCTGCAACTAGTAGGACACCATTAAAATGTACAAGGCACTATTACTGTTAAGAGAAGCTTTTAGTATCCAACTCTGGTCAGTCTTCAACTCCTCAAAGAATCAAGATATTTATTTAGCCTTTTACCCTTCCCAAGAATAGAGAAATTAACCAAATACTTCAACATTACAGCATTCTAAGAGCACCAAAAAGCCTCCTACATCTGTATAGCAAAAGTAAAGAAGAAAAACAGGAAGCAAGTCAAAAAGGTCTCCGATCAGCCAAGGAAACCACACAGAGCACATGAAGCCCTCTTCAGTCAAGAGCCTACTGGATCTTATTTTAGACACAATTTTAATAAGCTCTGTGATCTGGTTTCTTAGCCCACAACAGATGAGATGCAGCCAACTGGAAAAGGGCTGGGGGTGGTGCTGCTAGAGGCAGGCACTCAAAGCATCAAAATCAAAGCTGAAGACCTAAAAAGTCAGCAGAAAACCTCAAAACATAGCAGGGTGGGGCCATGTGGTGTAGGTACCAACAATCCCAAAGGATCCCAAGCCCTGCACAGAACTAGACACAATGTTCATAATGAACCTCTTTGCTACGCTCTGCTTATAGCATAGGTCAGGGGACCTTAAGACGTATATCAAAATAAAGTCCATCAAAAGCTTTTTCCAAAAACGACATGGCATTTCAAAGACTGCCAAATTCACAGACATGAATAGCGTCCCTCTGTCAAAGAAACAAGATATTGAATTCCTGAAGATGTCACATGTTAAACGTAGTTTTTCTTAGAAAAATCTTATTAGAACCCAGATGTAGCAACTCATGACATTTAAGTCAAGAAGGTATTTAAGTAGAATTATTTTTTCAGGGAATGATAATTGGGAAGGTTCAAGATCAAGATCAATTACAGAAGCCAAGCAATGGGGATTCCACTGCAGACACATTACTAGGACTGAAGATAAGATAGCACTGATCTTATCCATGCCTATTAAGTCTGCTATTCAACTTAAAATTGTGGTACAAAGAGTTTGGGGAAAAAAAAATTAATCTCCATTTTGTTTTCACAATCTTTTTGACTGGTATACCAAAATAAATTTCATTTTTCTTATCACTGGCAGTCTCAGAGAAGTCAAGCCATACTTTGTGAAGAGCTCTAGGGAATAAACTAGGGGAAAATGGTTAATATTGAATTTTAAAAGTTCAGGCCAGGCCAGATGAGGTGGCTCACATCTGCAATCCTGGCACTTTGGGAGGCCAAGGCGGGCAGACCACTTGAGGTCAGGAGTTCAAGACCAGCCTGGCCAACATGGTGAAACCCCATCTCTACTAAAAATACAAAAATTAGCTGGGCATGGCGGTGGGGTGCCTGTAATCCCAGCTTCTCCGGAAGCTGAGGCAGGAGAATCGCTTGAACCCGGGAAGCGGAAGTTGCAGTGAGCCAGGATACCACCACTGCACTACAGCCTGGGCGACAGAGGAAGACTCTGTCTCCAAAAAAGTTCAGGCCGGGCATGGTAGCTCACACCTATAATCCCAACACTTTGGGAGGCTGAGGCAAGTGGATCACCGGAGGTCAGGAACTGGAGACCAGCCTGGCCAACATGGTGAAACCCCGTTTCTACTAAAAACACAAAAATTAGACGGGTGTGGTGGTGCGTGCCTGTAATCCCAGCTACTCGGGAGGCTGAAGCAGAAGAATCACTTGAACCTAGGAGGTGGAGGTTGCTGTGAGCCGAGATCGTGCCATTGCATTCCAGCCTGGGCGACAAGACTGAAACTCTATGCCCAAAAAAAAGTTCAAATTATTTCTAAACTTGATTTTATTAAAAAATCTTACAAAGGCATATTTTAGGGAAAATCTAGAAAATATGTAGCAACTCTTAAGAAACCATATTACCAGAGCAAGTATTATTAGTTAAAATGTATGTTTTGTGTCAAAGAGATATTTCCCTCTGAAAAAGTCCGTTACACATATAATTCAACGTAGAGATTAAAGTCTATATTTCTTTTTTTTTTTTTTTGAGACGGAGTCTCGCCTGTGGCCCAGGCTGGAGTGCAGCGGCGTGATCTCGGCTCACTGCAAGCTCCCCCTCCCCGGTTCACGTCATTCTCCTGCCTCAGCCTCCCGAGTAGCTGGGACTACAGGCACCCGCCACCTCGCCCGGCTAGTTTTTTTTTTGTATATTTTAGTAGAGACGGGGTTTCACCGTGTTAGCCAGGATGGCCTCGATCTCCTGATCTCGTGATCCGCCCACCTTAGCCTCCCAAAGTGCTGGGATTACAGGCATGAGCCACTGCGCCCGGCAGGTCTACATTTCTTTATCTGTAAATTATCACACATTATATACCCACTTGCTCTTTCTCAGGTTTTAAAATAAGAGCACAAGCTTCTACAGGCATCTGATAACTTCCCAATTAGATTCTATAAGGACCTAGCAATTCCTAAAAGCCTTTAAAATACATATGTATATATTTTATTTGGATGACTACTCCTCAGTGTGCTCCCCTGCCCCTTAAATGGTTCTTTAAGACATCTTTGAGGGGAGGGGGGAGGGACAGCATTAGGAGATATACCTAATGCTAAATGACGAGTTAATGGGTGCAGCAAACCAACATGGCACATGGATACATATGTAACAAACCTGCACATTGTGCACATGTACCCTAAAACCTAAAGTACAATAAAAAAAAAAAAAAGACATCTTTGCTTAAGGTTCAAGCTTCTTTATGGTATTTAACAAATACCATTTCATTTTAAAAGTACAAGATTTATTGTCTAGAATCTGCCCTTCTTCATTTGTTAGAAATCAAAGTCAAAAGAAGTTAAGGAGCTAACCTAATTATAGTAACCAATGGGACTGATTCCACACTGTCTTTGAGCAAAAATGAAATGAGGACCAACCGCTGAGCTGAGGTGTTTAAATCATCAATCTGTATTCTGATTTAGTTTAAGACAAGCTGAAAACTGGTTCTCTTCCTCTTGCATCCCCACCCCATCATTCAGAATGGATAACCCCAGTACCTACTTCTAAGTAGCTACAGGTATAGGCCGTGTGCAGTGGCTGATTGATGCCTGTAATCCCAACACTTAAGGGAGGCAGAGGTAGGAGGCTAGCTTGAGCCCAGGAGTTCCACAACAGCCTGGACAACACGGCAAGATCCCGTTCTCCACTAAAAGGAAAAAGATGTATTGAAGAAAACAGTAGCTACTGGTTTAATATAGCCAATCTGAGTAGCCAAGTGAAACACCAAACAGAAATTAATAGTGGTGCCTCCCCACTTCTAAGAAAAAAAAAACATGAAAGTGGCACTAAGATGTTACAACATCAGAAAGGGGAAAAAAATAAATTTTAAGCCAACCTTATACTCTAGATGTATTATTAGGAAAACCTCCTTATCGATAACTAAATAACCCTTCACTTTAAAGAGCTGAGAAATCCTTTTTAATACAAAATCTAGTAAAACCCCTTCCCAGTTAAGAGTCTCCGTAAACATATCACCTAACAGTGTCAAGTCCATATTGCAAAGAGGCTATGAAAGGAATTTTTGTATAATTTCTCTGGTGGTTTTCAATGTTCAGGTTTCTACCTCTACCTTTGCCAATGTACAGCTTTTCTATTAGATCCAATCCTGCAAAACGGAAGCGTTAGTTTCTAACTACATATAACAACCTCAAGGAATAAAATGATTCTCCCTCTACTTCCCTCCTCCCTCATTAAGTCACTTTTTTTTTTCTTCTGAACTTCCAACTCTTAACAGTTTCTGGACAAGCAGGGTGGACCGATGTGTGCTGCCACCCAAGAGGTAAGTGAACTCAGGATACACTTGTGGATCGGGCAAAACGGCTTCCTCCGTCCGCCCGAGCTCAGGCGGTTTTGTGGAGGGAGCTAGGGCAGGTGTGGGAGGAGGGAACAGAAATGGGGCGAGAAGCCCTTTCGACCTCTGTCGAAGGGGCCGCCCAACGCCCCAGCGCCCCCCTCGGCCCCAACCCCGCCATCCTGGCTGGACAATGGCCCTCCAGTGCAGCGGCAGTCCCAGACTGGAGAGAAGCCCTAAGAGTCCACACCATGCGGGCCTAGAAGGGCAGCCGGGGAGGAACGCTGAGGCCGCGAGAGCACCTCCGGCCTAAGCGCGGGCTGCGCGCCGGGGCCTCCACGGGCGCCATCACTGGGAGTGGGGTATGGAGGCCGCCCCGCGGGGCCAGCACCGGCAGCAAGATCCAAGGAGGCCGCGAGCCCGGCGGAGACTACGGCGGAAAGTGCAGGCCGCAGCCTGCTCAGCTGGCCAGCCCCGCAGCCGACCTCCGGCCGCTTACCTTGTGGATTCTCTTCAGAGCCATGGTGGGAGGCGGGTGGCGGCGGCCCCCGGGGCGGGGACGGGGGCGGGGAAGGGACGGGGAAGGGGCTAGGGAGCCTGAGGCCGCCTCGGCGATCCCGGTCGGCCGGAGAAGATGGAGAGTTGAGGAGAGCGGGTCCGGCGGGACGGCTGAGGGCCGGGGCCCACTCAGCTCCTGGGCCTGCCGCAGCGGTCACCGCATCACCCGGCGGCGGCCCCTTTATTCGCCGCCGCCCTAGCCGCCACCGCCGCCGCCGCCGTAGCTGCCTCTTCCTCCCAGGATCAGCACCGCCTCCTCAGCCGCCGCGGATCCCTCCGCCAGAAAGCAAAAGCCCAAGCCTCGGATCGGCCGGCGTCTCTTGGTCGGACAGCCGGAGGGACTGCCTGTCTTCCTCCCTGCTGCAGGTGGACCGAGGGACGCGCGGGCGGGCGGGCTGCGCCGCCGGGGTGGGGCCGTCGGAGCACGGGGTGGGCCCGACCGAGGGGCAGGTCGGGAGACGCGGGGATTGGCGGGCCAGGGGAGGGAGGGCCGAGCCGCGCCGGCGGCGGAGGGATACGGGCCGCCCCTGTGAGTAAGCTACGCACCGCCGTCGCCGCCACGGCCGCGGAGGGCGTGACGCTGCGAAGCCCTGGGCGGAGATCTCGCGAGATTCAGGGCGCGAGTTCTGCAGGTTCCAGCGCCGCGACCGTTGACTTCTTTGATGATGGAAACCCACGCGCGTGTCACAAAAGATCAATAAACATTAAAAGGCGAATGTTGTCCAGATCGCACGACCGTCCCCGTACCAGTCCCGGGAGGAGGCACTTAGGTCCACTGCAGCGTTCCTGAAGGAGGAAGGGACTTGGCCAAGGTCACAGAGCTCTTCTGAAGTCCTGGGACTTAGCACATCTCTTTAGAAGAGGCCGCGTGGCTACAGCTTGGGCACCCGCCACGAGGGAGATGTCTCAAAGCCGCTCGGGTTGCAGTGAGATTGGCCTTCCGGACCAAGGCCCCAGATGGAGAGGATGAATGTTGTGTTCTCCTCAGCCACTGACATGTGTGCCTTCGAGGTGCCCAGATCCTGCTCAGCTTAGTGAATTGCAAATTGTTACAAGCAAGCACTGTACCAGCTGCGTCAGAAAAAAAATCACAGTGTATGCCCCAAATAGTTAAAACCAACCGGCTGGGCGCGGTGGCTCACGCCTGTAATCTCAGCACTTTGGGAGGTTGAGGCTGGTGCATCACTTAAGGTCAGGGGTGCGAGACCAGCCTGGCCAACATGGTGAAACCCCATCTCTACTAAAAATACAAAAATTAGGCCGGGCACGGTCACTCAGGCCTGTAATCTCAGCACTTTGGGAGGCCAAGGCAGGCGGATCACGAAGTCAGGAATTTGAGACCAGCCTGGCCAACACAGTGAAACCCCTTGTGTACTAAATATACAAAAATTACCCGGGCATGGTGGCAGGCGCCTGTAGTCCCAGCTACTCGGGAGGCTGAGGCAGGAGAATCGCTTGAATCTGGGAGGCGGAGGTTGCCGTGAGCCTAGATCACGCCAGTTCACTCCAGCCTAGGCAACAGCAAGAATGCGTCTCAAAAAAAAAAAATTAGCCGAGAGTGGTGGCGGGTTCCTGTAAAGCCAGCTACTGGGGAGGCTGAGGCAGGCAGGAGAATCGCTGGAACCCAGGAGGCAGAGGTTGCAGTGAGCTGAGAGCGCGCCATTGCACTCCAGCCTGGGCGACAAGCAAAACTCCATCTCCAAAAAAAAAAAAAAAAAAAAACCAACCTCGTGCTCCAGATACCCATCAGGAGGGTCCGCTGAAAATCAAACCTAGACTATTTGGAATTGTTTTTTAGGAGATGGAGACAAAAAGCTAAATCACTGAGCACCTACCCTGTGCCCAGCCCTACACCATGACTGGTGTAAGATACGGAGCCAAGCCAGGGCTGGAGTCCTTACACAGGAGAATAGTAAAGAATATTTTGCTGGGAGGTAATGCCCACATTCTGAAATCTACCCCTGGCGTTTTCTGATTCTAAATGTCTGCTTTTCGCTACATCCAGAAAGGACCTTGCAGAACATTGATTCTAGCTCCTGAATTTATAGAGAAGAAAAAACTGGAGCCCAACTAAGGGAAGGATTTTGCTGAAAGCCACACAAGACACACAGTAGGTGAGTGGCAAAGCTCATACTGCCTCACCTACTGAGAAGGTTGGACCATTAGGACAGAACCACCGTGCACCCAGTGAGAGAAAATTGTATCCAGTAGTTCAGGGTGGGTATAGTTGAGGTTGAGGGTAAAGTGGAACATCTCACAGCCCCAGATATTTCCTTCCTAAGAAATGTGATGGGAGGGGTACAAAAATCTCCACTGGACAGATTTTTTTTTTTTTTTTGAAACGGAGTCTCACTGTCGCCCAGGCTGGAGTGCAGTGGTGAGATCTCGGCTCACTGCAAGCTCCGCCTCCCGGGTTTAGGCCATTCTCCCGCCTCAGCCTCCCGAGTAGCTGGGACTATAGGCACCTGCAACCACGCCCGGGTAATTTTTTGTATTTTTAGTAGAAACGGGGTTTCACCTTGTTAGCCAGGATGGTCTCGATTTCTTGACCTCGTGATCCGCCCGCCTCGGCCTCCCAAAGTGCTGGGATTACAGGCGTGAGCCACCGCGCCCAGCCGACAGATTTTTTTTTTAATTTATTCTCAATAATAACTTTTGTATTAGAAAAACTCCTGGACATGCCTGTAATCTCAGTAATTTGGTAGGCTGAGGCGGGAAGATCACTTGAACTCAGGAGTTCCAGACCAGCCTGGGCAACATAGTGGGACTTCATCTCTACAGAAGATTGTAAAAATTAGCCAGGTATGGTAGCACGCACCTGTGGTCCCAGCTACTTGGGAGGCTGAGGTTGGGAGGATAGCTTGAGCCTGGGTGGTCAAAACTCCAGTGAGCCATGATGGCTCCACTGTGCCTCAGCTGTGGTGACAGAGCAAGATCCTCTCTTAAAAAAAAAAGCAATATATATTTGTTGCAAGACATACCTATAAGTAAAGGAAGGAAATAAAAGTCACCCACACTCTCATCATACAATAATTAACCACTTTTGACATTTGGTTAATGTCCTTCTAGTCTTTTTTTCCCTTACATACAAATATCAATACATATTTTTCTTTGAAAATGTGGGGTCATTGCATAATAATGTTTGGTAATCTACCTTGAAAATAAACAATATATTGGCCTGGCGCGGTGGCTCACGCCTGTAATCCCAGCACTTTGGGAGGCCGAGGCAGGCGGATCACGAGGTCAGGAGATCAAGACCAACCTGGCTAACACGGTGAAACCCCGTCTCTACTAAAAATATAAAAAATTAGCCAGGCGTGGTGGTGGGTGCCTGTAGTCCCAGCTACTCAGGAGGCTGAGGCAGGAGAATGGCGTGGACCCAGGAGGCGGACCTTGCAGTGAGCCAAGATCGTGCCACTGCACTCCAGTCTGGGCAACAGAGCAAGACTCTGCCTCAAAAAAAAAAAAAAGAAAAAGAAAAAAGAAAGAAAATAAACAGTATATCGTGAATTTTCCTGTTTCAAATATTTCTACCTTATTTTAATGGCTGTGTATTCTAGCATATAAATGTACCATATTTATTTAACTGGTCACATTTTGGGGAACATTTGTTTCCCATTTTTACTATTAAAATAATGCTGTGGTAAACATCCTAGCTATCCTATAGTTCATCTTTTTTCTTTTTTCTTTTTTTTTCTTGAGATGGAGTCACTGTCTCTCCTTCAGGCTGGAGTGCAGTGGTACACATCAGCCTCCAACTCCTGGCTCAAGTGATCTTCCCACTTCAGCCCGCTGAGTAGCTGGAACTATAAGCTGGAGCCACCATGCCTGGCTAATTTTTATTTATTTTTTGTAGAAACAGGATCTTTTTTAAAAAAAAATCCATACGACTCTTCTTGATAAACAGACTCTTAATCTTTATACAGCTCTAAGAGTGCTTTAGGATAAACTCCTAGAAATGAAACTGCAGCATCAACAGTTATGCAGATTTTTGCATCTGTGTTCATGAGGATATTATTGGTTGGTTGGTTTATTTATTTATTTATTGAGACAGACTCTCACTCTGTTGCGCAGCCTGGAATGCAGTGGTGCAATCTCAGCTTACTGCAGTCTCCGTCTCCGGGTTCAAGCGATTCTCCTGCCTCAGCCTCCCAAGTAGCTGGGATAGAGGTGTGCACCACAATGCCTGGCTAATTTTTGTATTTTTTAGTAGAGACTGGGTTTCACCATGTAGGCCAGGCTGGTCTCGAACTCCAGACCTCGGATGATCTGCCCGCCACGGCCTCCCAAACTGCTGGGATTGCAGGTGTGAGCCACTGCACCCAGCTGGGATACTGATTTATAATTTTCTTTTTTTGTAATATCTTCACCAAATTTTCATATCAAGGTTCAGCATTTGGGGAAGCCGAGGCTGGTGAATCACCTGAGGTCAGGAGTTTGAGACCGGCCTGGCCAACATGGTGAAACCTGTCTCTACTAAAAAAAATACAAAATTAGCCAGGCGTGGTAGTGCATGCCTTTAATCCCAGCTACTTGAGAGGCTGAGGCAGGAGAATCACTTGAACCCGGGAGGCGGACGTTGCAGTGAGTCGAGATTGCACCATTGCACTCCAGCCTGGGCAACAAGAGCAAAACTCAGTCTCAAAAAAGAAATAAAAGTTGGCTGGGCACAGTGACTCATACCTGTAATCCCAGCACTTTGGGAGGCCGAGGCGGGCAGATCACAAGGTCAGGAGTTCAAGACCAGCCTGGCCAACATGATGAAACCCCGTCTCTACTAAAAATACAAAAATTAGCTGGGCATGGTGGTGAGTGCCTGAATCCTAGCTACTCAGGAGGCTGAGGCAGGAGAATTGCTTGAACCTGGGAGGCAGAGGTTGCAGTGAGATTGCACCACTGCACTCCAGCCTGGGCGACAGAGCAAGACTCCGTCGCAGAAATAAAAAAAAAGGTATGGAACTATTTAGATTTTCTTTTTCTTCTTGTGTCAATTGTGATAATTTGTGTTTTTCAAGGAATTTGTTCATTTATGTTGTCCAATTTATTAGAATAAAGTTACTCATAATATCCTCTTATTTTTCCTTTTATTAGGTTAATGGGCAAAACGGCCATTACTTTTGCAGCAACCTAATACTATCTGTAGCATCCATATTGATGTTCCTTTGTATTTCTGATGTTGGTAATGTGTGCCTTCTCTATTTTTTCCTTGATAAATATAGCAAGGGATTTATCAATTCTCCTAAAGAACAAAATTTTGTCTTTATTTGTTGTTCAATCCATTTTCTATTTTATTGATTTCTGCTGTTATTTCTATTACTTTATTTCTACTTACTTTATTATTTTTCTAGCTTCCTTTTTTTTTTTTAAGTTTATTTATTTACTTATTTTTGAGACAGAGCCTTGCTTTGTTGCCCAGGCTGGAGTGCAGTGGCAGAGATCTCAGCTCACTGCAACCTCCACCTCCCGAGTTCAGGTGATTCTGCCTTAGCCTCCCAACCAAGTAGCTGGGATTACAGGCGTGCACCACCACGCCCGCTAATTTTTTATTTCTTTTTTTTTTTTGAGGAGTTTTGCCCTTGTCGCCCTGGCTGGAATGCAATGACACGATCTCAGCTCACCGCAATCTCTACCTCCCGAGCTCAAGTGATTTTCCTTCCTCAGCCGCTGGAGTAGCTGGGATTACAGGCATGTGCCACCACGCCCAGCTGATTTTGTATTTTTAGTAGAGACAGGGTTTCTCCATGTTAGTCAGGCTGGTCTCGAAATCCTGACCTCAGGTGATCCACCCACCTCGGCCTCCTGAAGTGCTGGGATTACAGGAGTGAGCCATCACGCCTGGCTTTTTTTTTTTTTTTGAGACGGAGTCTTTCTTTGTCACCAGGCTGGAGTGCAGTGGCGTGATCTCAGCTCACTGCAACCTCCGCCTCCCGGGTTCAAGCGATTCTCTTGCCTCAACCTCCCAAGTAGCTGGGACTACAGGCATGTGCCACCATCCCCAGCTAATATTTGTATTTTAGTAGACACGGAGTTTCACCATGTTGGCCAGGATGATCTCTATCTCTTGACCTCATGATCCCTGCCTACCTCGGCCTCCCAAAGTGCTGGGATTACAGGCATGAGCCACCACGCCTGGCCGTTTTTCTAGATTCTTAAAGTAGGAGTTTAGATGACCAATTTTATACTTTTCTTTTTTCCTGATAAAAGCACTTTCCAGGCCGGGCGCGGTGGCTCACGCTTGTAATCCCAGCACTTTGGGAGGCCGAGGCGGGCGGATCACGAGGTCAGGAGATCGAGACCACGGTGAAACCCCGTCTCTACTAAAAATACAAAAAAAATTAGCCGGGCGTGGTGGCGGGTGCCTGTAGTCCCAGCTACTCGGAGAGGCTGAGGCAGGAGAATGGCGTGAACCCGGGAGGTGGAGCTTGCAGTGAGCCGAGATTGCGCCACTGCACTCCAGCCTGGGTGACACAGCAAGACTCCGTCTCAAAAAAAAAAAAAAAAAAAAGCACTTTCCAGTAAAAGCACACTGCTTTGCCACATGCCACAAGTTTGATATGTTGGGTTTTCATTTTTATTCAGTTCAATGTTTTTCTAATTTTCCTTGGAATTTATTCTTTTATCAAGTGTTAAATTCCAAATAATTTTCACATAATTTCAAATAATTTTCAAATAATTTTAAAATTATTTGGAATTTATTAATCATCAAGGAAATGCAAGTTAGGCCAGGTGCAGTGACTCACACCTTTAATCCCAACACTTTGGGAGGCCAAGGTGGGTGGATCACTTGACCTCAGGAGTTCGAGACCAGCCTGGGCAGTGAAACCCAGCCTCTACAAAAAATACAAAAATTAGCCAGGTGTGGTGGCACGTGCCTGTAGTCCCAGCTACTTGGGGGGCCGAGGCAGGAGAATCGCTTGAACCCAGGAGGCAGAAGTTGCAGTTAGCCGAGATTGTGCCACTGCACTCCAGCCTGGGTGACAGAGTGAG
The DNA here is from genome assembly GCF_028878055.3 of Symphalangus syndactylus. Taxonomy (NCBI): domain Eukaryota; kingdom Metazoa; phylum Chordata; class Mammalia; order Primates; family Hylobatidae; genus Symphalangus; species Symphalangus syndactylus. The sequence goes on from NC_072429.2 coordinate 47,407,522, forward strand.
ACCTTGTCTCAAAAAAAAAAAAGAAAAGGAAATGCAAGTTAAAGTCACAATGAGAGGCTAATATGAATGATGTGATGTTTACAACTAATTGATCACAACCAGTTACAGATTTCTTTGTCCCTTTTCCATGCCCACTGCTTCACCTGACTAGCCTTAAAAAAAAAAAAATCACAATGAGATATAATTTCATACCCACTAGAATGGCTAAAATAAAAAACATTGACAGAAGTAAATGGTGACAAGAATGTACAGCAATTGGAACTCTCATACATTGCAAGTGGGGTTGTAAAATGGTATAATCAGTTAGGAGAACTGTTTGGTGATTTCTTATTAAGTTAAACATGCATCTACCATATGATGCAGCCGTTCTACTCTTTGGTATGCAAGAAAAATGAAAATATATGTCACCAGAAAGACTTGTACACAAATATTTATAGCAGCCTTTTTTGTATATAGTCCAAAACTGGAGACAGCCCAAATATCCATCCACAGGAGGATGGAATAACACATTATGACACATTCAAACAATGGAACACTGCTCAACACCAACAACAACAGGTCAAACTATTGATACACTCAACAACATGGGTGGATCTCAAAATGATAAGCAAAATAAAAACAGAATATGGGCTGTATGATTCCATTTATATGAAGTTCAAAAACAGACAAAACTAATTTTTGTTGTGCGAAGTCAGGCGGTGACTTTGGCGAGATGATTTGTCAGGGAAAGAATCAATCAGAGCCCTGGCACAGGAGCATGTGCCTGTAGTCCCAGCCACTCGGGAGGCTGAGGTGGGAGGATCACCTGAGCCCAGGAGTTTGAAGCCAGCCTAGGCAACATAATGAGACCCCATTCTCAGTATTATTCTGTCTGCATGAGCCTTAAAAAAAAAACTGCCATCAAGGAAATTTTTTAGGGTAATGGAAATGTTCTATCTATTGTTTTGGTTGGAGGTTATACAAGTTTATACAATTGTCAAAACTCATGGAACCTTGGCCGGGCGCGGTGGCTCATGCCTGTAATCCCAGCACTCTGGGAGGCTGAGGCAGGCAGATCACCTGAGGTCGGAAGTTCAAGACCAGCCTGGCCAACATGGTGAAACCCCATCTCTACTAAAAATACAAAAATTAGCCAGGCGTGGTGGCGGATGCCTGTAGTTCCAGCTACTTAGGAGGCTGAGGCACGACAATCACTTAAACCCGGGAGGCAGAGGTTGCAGTGAGCCGAGATCGTGCCACTGCAGCCCAGCCTGGGTGACAGAGTAAGATTCCATCTCAAAAAATTTAAATAAATAAATAATAACTCATGGAACCAAACATTAAAGATTTATTGTATGTACATTGGATATATGTATAGAAACAATATTATAAATTTTTAAAGGGTGTAAAGAATTTTCAGATCTCACATAATTGATTTTGCCTTGGGGTCATTTTTCTTCCCACTCACCCCACGTGGATCATACAGGCCCTGGTTTACCTTCTGTTACCTTACTGAAATTGCAAGCACACTGCATGTTCCTGGAGTTTGATCTCCCCTCTTGGTTGTTAACCTAGTGCTGCAAACATTTTAGTATTTAGAGGCTTTCCCTTGGCAAAGGTGTTCCCACAGCTGACAGCTGTGGTATAGCTGGAGATTAAATGATAAGGACGACAGTCTCATTAATATAAATAGACAGATGACTGCTGTGGCAAAAAGTACTACTGAATAGAGAGTACAGCCCCAGCAGTTTGGGAACTCCCTATTTCTGGATCTCTGCAACACTATAGGGGAGCTCATTGTGTTTTATGAGAATGGCTGATGAAGCAGTATTGAATAACCTGTTATTGATTTCCTAGCTGCATCAGTATGATCCCTTTTTCTGGTATTTCCTAAGGTATAGTTTTTAAATGTAAGATTGTCTCAAAACATTCTAGACACTATAAGATGATACCACTATTAGAAGTTAGCTAGTAGAGGCCAGGAGCAGTGGCTCATGCCTGTAATCCCAGCACTTCGGAAAGCCAAGGTGGGTGGATCACCTGAGGTCAGGAGTTCTGGACCAGCCTGATCAACATGGAGAAACCCGGTCTCTACTAAAAATACAAAATTAAAGGCCGGGTGCAGTGGCTCATGCCTGTAGTCCCAGCACTTTGGGAGGCCGAGGCAGGCGGATCACCTGAGGTCGGGAGTTCGAGACCAGCCTAACATGAAGAAACACCATCTCTACTAAAAATACAAAATTAGCTGGGCATGGTAGCGCATGCCTGTATTCCCAGCTACTTGGGAGGCTGAGGAAGGAGAATCGCTTGAACTTGGGAGGTGGAGGTTGCGGGGAGCCAAGATCGTGCCATTGCATTCCAGCCCGGGCAACAAGAGTGAAACTCTGTCTCAAAAAAAAAAAAAAAAATTAGCCAAGCGTGGTGGCACATGCTTGTAATCACAGCTACTCATGAGGCTGAGGCAGGAGAATCGCTTGATCCCGGGAGGCGGAGGTTGCTGTGAGCTGAGATCTCACCATTGCACTCCAGCCTGGGCAATGAGAGCAAAACTCCCATCTCAAAAAAAAAAAAAAACAAAAAAAGAAGTTAGCTATTAGAGGCTGGGCGTGGTGGTTCACGCATGTAATCCCAGCACTTTGGGAGGCCGAGGCAGATGGATCACCTGAGGTCAGGAGTTCGAGACCAACCTGGCCAACATGGCAAAACCCCGTCTCTACTAAAAATACAAAAAGAGTTAGCCGGGCGTGGTGGCACACACCTGTAATCCCAGCTGCATGGGAGGCTGAGGCAGGAGAATTGCTTGAACCCAGGAGGAGGAGGCTGCAGTGAGCCAAGATCATGCCACTACACTCCAGCCTGGGCAACAGAGTGAGACTCTGTCTCAAAAAAAAAAAAAAAAAAGAAGTTAGCTATTAGAGCTTATCTATTAGAGGCTAATCTATTTATTTGGAAAGGTAAGCTTTGTCAGTTTGTAGTAACTCATTTTTTCATGGCCAAAAGTGGGAACAGTGGTTTATCCAAGGAATTATACTTGATTTTACATTTCTTTTGTACTGTTGTTCTCTCTCATTAATGTAATTAGATTTGGGATGTGTTCTGCTTACCAGCATTTATTCCATTGTTGGGATCTGGCACCATATCCATGCCCCACTTCACTGAAATTGCTAAGTAAAAAAATGACACTAGCTTTGCCACTTACTTCCTGTAACACTTTATTAGCAGTCTGGTTTTAGCCTAAAAGTCGCCTCCTTTTGGAAGTTTTCCCTAACCAGTCACCCCAGATTAGGCACATGCCTCTAGGTTAGAGTCCTGTCACCAGAGATTGATCACACTTGATTGTAATTGTTAGACAACTGTCTCATTCAATAGACTGTCAGTTTCTGGAGGGCAGAGATCTTGTCTCTGTTGTTCCTCTTTTAATCCCCAGTGTCTGGCATCTCAGAGACACTTGTTGAATGAATTCATGAATGACTGGCTGAATAATGAGCAATTCAGGAAAAAACACTTTATATTCACAGGTTTTGGGTAAGACAGTAGCTCCCTTAACACACACACACACTCCATGGTATGTCACAGAACTACAGTCTACACTCAGTGTAAAGAGCTTCAAAATCCAGTAGGAAGGAGAAATATTGTCCCTCTTCTGTCCTTGGAGAAGATATTGTGCAAGTGTCGAGTTCCCCTGGCGAAATATTTTTTTGTGTGTCTGTGTGAGATGGAGTTTCACTCTTGTTGCCCAGGCTGGAGTGCAATGGCATGATCTTAGCTCACTGCAACCTCTGCCTCATGGGTTCAAGCAATTCAAGACCTGCCTTAACCTCCTGAGTAGCTGGGATTACAGGCACCCACCACCAAATCCAGCTAATTTTTTGTAATTTCAGTAGAGATGGGGTTTCTCAGTGTTGGCCAGGCTAGCCTCAAACTCCTGACCTCAGGCGATCCACCCACCTCGACCTCCCAAAGTGCTGGGATTACAGGTGTGAGCCACTGGGCCACCCCCCTCTCCAGTGAAATATTCTAAAAGGAGAAGGAGATGGTATGCACACTTGTCGGTCGGTCTAGACAAATGAGTAACACATTTTTAACAGCAGTTACTTAGTTATCCCTGTGGAATTGCATGAGAAAGTGAACGAAGATTCTTTCACTTTTTGCTTTATACTCTGTCACATTATTTACAGTTTAAATAAGCATATTTTGCTTTTGTTATCAACAACAAAGAAATAGAAAAAAAAATCCTTTGTCTTCTGTGGGGTTCCCTAAATCACTCCATTGACATTCCTCCTGCCTTCAATGGCTCTCTGTGGGAAAAGAAAATGAAGTGAACGCCTACCAAAGGCTTCGTGCAAATTGTGCCTACTCCAGATAATGTGCTTGCTGATTTCCCTCTAATTTACATTAAGGAAATTGAACTTTTGGTTGAAGTCGGTCTTCTTTGAAGAAGGAAGCAGACGACCTTTAATGCTTTGGGCCTATTGTCACTTCAGCACTGCTCTCAGGAAAGAATTGGGATCTGGTGGCGAAGTTCGGCGTGAACCGTATCACTTTTTAAATGCCTAAAGGCTGGTTTTGAGAGGCCCGAGTCGCTAGTGAGAAAGCTGCCTCTGCAGCCAGGCCCTTCCCTGGCCGCCCGAGGCTCCGTCCGGTCCCCGGTGTCGTCTCCGGGGCAGCTGGCGCCCTCTGGCGGGATAAGGCCGGGACCAACCGGAACAGCGCCCTTCCTCTGCAGCCCGCCTACTGACGTGCAATCCAGGATCTACGTGGATATAGAGGGAAGCTGGGCCCACGGAAGGCAGAATGGCCAAAGAGATGGATATAAAGTGGCGCGGGGAAAGGAGGACACCCTAACAGTTGGGCAGCGCACTGTGCCAAGCGTTCATCTTCCAGAATAATGTAACTAATGTAGGGTATATGTTCTCCATTAGTTCATAAAGGAGGGGTGTCACACAAAGTTTACCTTCTTCCCCCACCCCCATGAAAATTTAATATTTTTGTTTAATTTAAAAAGTAGGCGGGGCGCGGTGCCTCAAGCCTGTAATCCCAGCACTTTGGGAGGCCGAGGCGGGCAGATCACGAGGTCAGGAGATCGAGACCATCCTGGCTAACACGGTGAAACCCCGTCTCTACTAAAAATACAAAAAATTAGCCGGGCGTGTTGGCGGGCGCCTGTAGCCCCAGCTACTCGGGAGGTTGAGGCAGGAGAATGGCGTGAACCCGGGAGGCGGAGCTTGCAGTGAGCCGAGATCGCGCCATTGCACTCCAGCCTGGGGGACAGAGAAAGACTCCGTCTCAAAAAAAAAAAAAAAAAAAAAAAAAAGTAAGTATGCCAGGCGCGCGGTGGCTCACGCCTGTAATCCCAGCACTTTGGGAGGCTGAGGCAGATGGATCACGAGGTCAGGAGTTCGAGACCAGCCCGACCAACACGGTGAAACCTTGTCTCTACTAAAAATACAAAAATTAGCCAGGCATGGTGGTGCGCACCTGTAGTCCCAGCTTCTCAGGAGGCTGAGGCAGGATAATCGATTGAACCCGGGAAGCAGAGGTTGCAGTGAGCTGAGATCAGGCCACTGCACTCCATCCTGGACTACAGAGCTACTCCGTCTCAACAAACAAAAAGTTACATATGTTTGTGTAAACTATTAAAACAATACAGAAACAAACCCATACAGCTGGCTTATTTTACTTAGCATGATGTCTTCTAGGTTCATCTATGTTGTAGCATGTGTAGAATTTCTTTCCTTTTTAAGTCTGAATTATATGGATATTCATGTGTTTATCCATTCATCTGCTGATGGACACTTGGGTTACTTCTACCTTTTGGCTATTGTGAGTAATGCTGCTATGAACTTGAGTGTTCTATAAAGAACTTTTATTTGTCAAAACTATATCATGCCATGCCGGGCATGGTGGCTCACCCCTGTAATCCTAGCACTTTGGGAGGCTGAGGCAGGCTGATGATTTGAGGTCAGGGGTTTGAGACCAGCCTAGCCAACGTGGCAAAACCCCATCTCCACTAAAAATACAAAAATTAGCCGGATATGCTTGCTTGAACCCAAGAGGCAGGATTGCAGTGAGCCAAGATCCTGCCACTGCACTCCAGCCCAAGGTGAAAGAGTGAGACTATCTCCACAAAAAAAAAAAAAAAACAACAACAACTGTGTCATGCCATAGGTTAACAAAATAGTAGGTTAGGGAAAGTTTCTCTTAATAGAATTCTTCCAGGCCGAGTGTGGTGGCTCATGCCTGTAAGCCTGTTTCTCTACCACTCTACCTTCCCAGGAATAACTATCATTAACAAATGGTACTCATCCGGGCCGGGCACGGTGGCTCACGCCTGTAATCCCAGCACTCTGGGAGGCCGAGGCGGGCGGATCACGAGGTCAGGAGATCGAGACCATCCTGGCTAACACGGTGAAACCCCGTCTCTACTAAAAATACAAAAAATTAGCCGGGCGAGGTGGCAGGCGCCTGTAGTCCCAGCTACGCGGGAGGCTGAGGCAGGAGAATGGCGTGAACCCCAGGGGGCGGAGCCTGCAGTGAGCCGAGATCGCGCCACTGCACTCCAGCCTGGGTGAAAGAGCGAGACTCCGTCTCAAAAAAAAAAAAAAACAAAAAAACAAATGGTACTCATCAATTCATACTTTTTGTTGTTGTTGTTGAGACGGAGTCTCGCTCTGTCGCCCAGGGTGGAGCGGAGTCTCGCTCTGTCGCCCAGGGTGGAGTGCAGTGACACCATCTCAGCTCACTGCAACCTCCACCTCCTAGGTTCAAGCAATTCTCCTGCCTCAGCCTCCTGAGTAGCTGGGATTACAGGCGCACGCCACCATACCTGGCTACTTTTTGTATATTTAGTAGAGATGGGTTTTTGCCATGTTGGCCAGGCTGGTCTTGAACTCCTGACCTCAGGCGATCCGCCCACCTCAGCCTCCCAAAGTGCTGGGATTACAGGTGTGTGCCACCATACCCGGCTAATTTTTGTATTTTTAGTAGAGACAGGGTTTCACCACGTTGGCCAGGCTGGTTTCCAACTCCTGAACTCCAGTGATCCGCCATCTTAGCCTCCCAAAATTCTGGGATTACAGGTGTGAGCCACTGAGCCCGGCAACTTTTTATTTTTATTATTATTATTATTTTTTGTAGGGTTGTTCTAGGTACGTTGCTCAGGCTGAACTCCAACTCCTGGAGTCAAATGATCCTCCCATCTCAGCTACTGAGTAGTTCTGACTACAGGTGCCAGCATTGAGCCCTATGTGCACCTTTTTTTTTTTTTTGAAATGGAGTCTAGCTCTGTGGCCCAGGCTGGAGTGCAGTGGCCCTATCTTGGCTCACTGCAACCTCTGCCTCCTGGATTCAAGCAATTCTCCTGCCTCAGCCTCCCGAGTAGCTGGGATTACAGGGCTCACCACCACGCCTGGCTAATTTTTGTATTCTTAGTAGAGACGAGGTTTCACTGTGTTGGCCAGGCTGGTCTCGAACTCCTTGACCTTGTGATCCGCCCACTTCGGCCTCCCAAAGTGCTGGGATTACAAGCATGAGCCACCGCGCCTGGCCCCCCGCCTTTTTTTTTTCTTCGAGACAGAGTCTCATTTTGTGGCCCAGGCTGGAGTACGATGGCCAGATCTCAGTTCACTGCAGCCTCCACCTCTCAGGTTCAAGCGATTCTCCAGCCTCAGCCTCCCAAGTAGCTAGGATTATAGGCACGTGCTACCACGCCCAGCTAATTTTTGTATTTTTAGTAGAGACAGGGTTTCACCATGTTGGCCAGGCTGCTCTCGAACTCATGACCTCAAACAATCCACCCGCCTCAGCCTCCCAAAGTGTTGGGATTACAGGGATGAGCTACCGTGCCCAGCCATGTCCAGACTTTTTTTTTTTTTTGAGACTGAGTTTTGCTCTTGTCGCCCAGGCTGGAGTGCAGTGGCACGATCTCGGCTCACTGCAACCTCCACCTCCAGGTTCAAGCAATTCTCCTGCCTCAGCCTCCCGAGTAGCTGGGACTACAGGCGCCCGCCACCATGCCCAGCTAATTTTTTTGTTGTATTTTTAGTAGAGATAGGGTTTCGCCGTGTTGGGCATGCTGCTCTCGAACTCCTGACTTCAGGTGATCCACCCACCTTGGCCTCCCAAAGTGCTGGGATTACAGGCATGAGCCACCGTGCTTGGCCCAAACTTTTTAATGTAAATATTGTATACACAAATATAGACACTGTATGTCATAGTGGTTAAGAATACAGGCTAACAATCAAACCTGCACATTGGTTTCCTCTAAGGTATACTGGGATAATAACAGATAATTAGATAACTATTATTCCTTTTTTTTTCTTTTTTTTTTTTTTTGAGACTGAGTCTTGCTCTGTCGCCTAGACTGGAGTGCAGTGGCAGGATCTCGGCTCACTGCAAGCTCCATCTCCTGGGTTCACGCCATTCTCCTGCCTCAGCCTCCCGAGTAGCTGAGACTACAGGCGCCCGCCACAACACCCAGCTAACTTTTTTTTAACAAAGGTGGGCTTATGTCACATAGAAGGTTATGTCAATGTACTATTTAAATGTTATTTTTAAAAATATTTATAGATTCACTGGAAGTAGCAAAAATAGTACAGAGAGTTCCAGTATTCCCTTCATCCATTTTCCACCAATGGTTACATCTTATATAATTATAGTACAGCCCAGCGTGGTGGCTCATGGCTGTAATCCCAGCACTTCGGGAGGTTGAAGCAGGCGGATCACCTGAGGTTGGGAGTTTGCGATCAGCCTGGCCAACATGGTGAAACCCCATCTCTACTAAAAATACAAAATTAGCCAGGCGTGGTGGCGCATGCCTGTAATCCCAGCTACTCGGGAGGCTGAGGCAATAGAATCGCTTGAACCCGGGAGGCGGAGGTTGCAGTGAGCCGAGATTGCGCCATTGCACTCCAGCCTGGGCAACAAGAGAGAAACTCTATCTCAAAAAAAAAAGCCAGGCGCGGTGGCTCACGCCTGTAATCCCAGCACTTTGGGAGGCCGAGACGGGCGGATCACGAGGTCAGGAGATCGAGACCATCCTGGCTAACACGGTGAAACCCCGTCTCTACTAAAAATACAAAAAAAATTAGCCGGGCGAGGTGGCAGGCGCCTGTAGTCCCAGCTACGCGGGAGGCTGAGGCAGGAGAATGGCGTGACCCCGGGGGGCGGAGCCTGCAGTGAGCCGAGATCACGCCACTGCACTCCAGCCTGGGTGAAAGAGCGAGACTCCGTCTCAAAAAAAAATAAAAATAAAAATAAAAATTAAAAAAAAAAAAATTATAGTACAATGTCAAAACCAGTATATTATCCGGGCACAGTGGCTCACACCTGTAATCCCAGCACTTTGGGAAGCTGAGGCAGGTGGATCACTTGAGGTCAGGAGTTTGAGACCAGCCTGGCCAACATGGTGAAAACCAACCCCATATCTACTAAAAATACAAAAATTAGCTGGGCATGGTGGCGGGCGCTTGTAGTCCCAGTTACTTGGGAGGCTGAGACAGGAGAACCGCTTGAACCCAGGAGGCAGAGGTTGCAGTCAGCTGAGATCGGGCCACTGCACTCCAGCCTGGGTGACAGACGGAGACCCCGTCTAAAAAAAAAAAAATTAGGAAATTGATGTTGGTACAATGTGTGTATATAGTTTTATACCATTTTATCATATGTACAGATTCCTGTAACCATCACCATAATCAAGATATAGAACTATTCCATCACCACAAAGATCTCCCTCATGTTATCTCTTTATAATCACACACATACACCCCTATCTCCCTAAACCCTGGCAAGTACTAATGTATTTTCTGTCTATAATTTTGTCATTTTGAGAATGTTATATAAATGGAATCATATAATATGCGACCTTTGGAGATTGACTTTTCTGGCCAGGTGCGGTGGCTCACGCCTGTAATCCTAGCACTTTGGGAGGCCGAGGCAGGTGGATCATGAGGTCAGGGGTTCAAGACAGGCCTGACCAACATGGTGAAACCTTGTCTCTACTAAAAATACAAAAATTAGCCCATCCTGGTGGTGGGTGCCTGTAATCCCAGCTACTCAGGAGGCTGAGGCAGGAGAATTACTTGAACCCGGGAGGTGGAGGTTTCAGTGAGCCAAGATCGTGTCACCGCACTCCAGCCTGGGTGACAGAGCGAGACTCCGTCTCAAAAAAAAAAAAAAGAGATTGACTTTTCTCAGTCATGTAATTCCCTTGAGATCCATCTAAATTGTGTGCGTCAACATTCGTCCCTTTTATTGCCAACTAGTATTTCATTCTGCAATGTACTTATTTTTTTACTGTAGTAATATACATATAATGAAAATGCTTTTTTTTTTTTTGAGATGGATTTTTGCTCTTGTTGCCCTGGCTAGAGTGCAATGGCGTGATTGCTCGCCGCAACCTCCGCCTCCTGGGTTCAAGTGATTCTCCTGCATCAGCCTCTGGAGTAGCTGGGATTACAGGCATGTGCCACCACGGCCAGCTAATTCTTCTGTATTTTAAGTAGAGATGGGGTTTTTCCATGTTGGTCAGGCTGGTCTTGAACTCCTGACTTCAGGTGATCTGCCTGCCTCAGCCTCCCAAAGTGCGGGGATTACAGGCATGAGCCACTGTGACAAGACTCTGTTATATATATATATATATATATATATATATATATATATATATTATATATATATCTCACATGAGTTCAGGAGTTGGAGACCAGCCTGGCCAACAGGGTGAAACACAATCTCTACTAAAAATACAAAAATTGCCGGGTGAGGTGACTCACACCTGTAATCCTAGCATTTTGGGAAGCTGAGGGGGGTGAATTGCCTGAGCTCAGGAGTTCCAGACCACCGTGGACAACAGGGTGAAACCCCGTCTCTACTAAATAAATAAATAAATAAATAAATAAATAAATAAATAAATATTTATTTTACTAAGGGATTCCACCCACATTGGTAGAATCCCTCAGTATTTGTCTTTTTGAATACTGGCTTATTTTACTTAGCATGATGTCTTCTAGGTTCACCTATGTTGTAGCATGTGTAGAATTTCTTTCCTTTTTAAGTCTGAATTATATGGATATTTATTGTGTTCATTCATCTGCTGATGGACACTTGGGTTACATCTACCTTTTGGCTATTGTGAGTAATGCTGCTATGAACTTGAGTGTTCTATAAAGTACTTTTATTTGTCAAAACTATATCATGCCATGCCGGGCATGGTGGCTCACCCCTGTAATCCTAGCACTTTGGGAGGCTGAGGCAGGCTGATGATTTGAGGTCAGGGGTTTGAGACCAGCCTAGCCAACATGCCAAAACCCCATCTCCACAAAAAATACAAAAATTAGCTGGATATGCTTGCTTGAACCCAGGAGGTGGGGTTGCAGTGAGCCAAGATCCTGCCACTGCACTCCAGCCCAAGGTGAAAGAGTGAGACTTTATCTCCACAAAACAAACAAACAAACAAACAAAACTGTATCATGCCATACGTTCACAAAATAGGGAAAGTTTCTCTTTTTTTTTTTTTTTTTTGAGACGGAGTCTCGCTCTGTCGCCCAGGATGGAGTGCAGTGGCACCATCTCGGCTCACTGCAAGCTCCGCCTCCCGGGTTCACACCATTCTCCTGCCTCAGCCTCCCCAGTAGCTGGGACCACAGGTGCCCGCCAACACACCCGGCTAATTTTTTGTATTTTTAGTAGAGACGGGGTCTCACCATGTTAGCCAGGATGGTCTCGATCTCCTGACCTTGTGATCCGCCAGCCTTGGCCTCCCAAAGTGCTGGGATTACAGGCATGAGCCACCGCGCCTGGCCAGAAAATTTCTCTTAATAGAATTCTTCCAGGCCGAGCATGGTGGCTCGTGCCTGTAATCCCAGCACTTTGGGAGGCCAAGATGGGTGGATCACCTGAGGTCAGGAGTTTGAGACCAGCCTAGCCAACATGGTGAGACATGGTGAGAACCACTGCACTCCAGCCGGGGTGACAGAGCGAGACTGTCTCAAAACAAAACAAAGCAAAATTAATAAAAGTGATTGTGGCAATGGGCAAACAACTCTGTAAATATACTAAAATCCATTGAATCGTACTTTTTAAATAAATGGATTGCATGGTATGTGAATTTTATCTCAATAAAGCTGTTAAAAATGAAATTTAAGAAGCATAACAATCAATCACAATGTATGAACCCTATTTACATTCAGATGCAAAAAACTATTAAAAATGAAGTTTATAAGACAATTGGAAATTTGAACAATGACTAGATATTTGAGCATATTAAAGGTATATTACTTTCTTTTTTTTTTTAGACAGAGTCTCACTCTGTCTCCCAGGCTGGAGTGCAGTGGCGTGATCTCAGCTCACTGCAAGCACTGCCTCCCGGGTTCATGCCATTCTCCTGCCTCAGCCTCCTGAGTAGCTGGGACTACAGGCATCCGCCACCTCGCCCAGCTAATTTTGTTTTTGTATTTTTAGTAGAGATGGGGTTTCACCATGTTAGCCAGGATGGTCTCGATCTCCTGACCTCGTGTTCCGCCCGCCTCGGCCTCCCAAAGTGCTGGGATTACAGGCGTGAGCCACCTCGTCCAGCCTGGGTTTACTACTTTTTAAAGCATGATAATAATACTGTGTATGGTTATGTTTACAGATGAAATGATATGATATCTGGGATTTACTTCAAACTACTATAAAAGGTAATCAAGTGGGCCGGGTGCGGTGGCTCACGCCTGTAATCCCAGCACTTTGGGAAGCTGAGGTGGGTGGATCACATGAGTTCAGGAGTTGGAGACCAGCCTGGCCAACAGGGTGAAACACAGTCTCTACTAAAAATACAAAAATTGCCGGGCGAGGTGGCGCACACCTGTAATCCTAGCATTTTGGGAAGCTGAGCAGGGTGAATTGCCTGAGCTCAGGAGTTCCAGACTACCCTGGACAACAGAGTGAAACCCCGTCTCTACTAAAATACAAAAAATTAGCCGGGTGTGGTCGCGTGTGCCTGTATTCCCAGCTACTCAGGAGGCTGAGGCAGGAGAATTGCTTGAACCTGGGAGGCAGAGGTTGCGGTGAGCCAAGATCATACCACTGCACTCCAGCCTGGGCTACAGAGTGAGACTCTGTCTCTAAAAAATAAATAAATACACTTTGGGAGGCCGAGGCAGGCAGATCACTTGAGGTCGGGAGTTCGAGACCAGCCTTACCAATGTGGAGAAACCCCATCTATACTAAAAATACAAAATTAGCTGGGCATGGTGGCGCATGCCTGTAATCCCAGCTACTCGGGAGGCTGAGGCAGGAGAACTGCTGGAACCTGGGAGGTGGAGGTTGCGGTAAGCTGAGATCACGCCATTGCAGTCTAGCCTGGGCAACAACAGCGAAACTCAGTCTCAAAAAAATAAATAAAATAATAAATAAATACATAAATAAAAATACAAAACTTAGTCGGGTGTGGTGGTGGGTGCCTGTAATTCCAGATACTTGGGAGGCTGAGGCAGGAGGATCACTGGACCTGGGAGGCAGAGGTTGCAGTGAGCTGAGATCATGCCACTGCACTCCAGTCTGGGCAACAGAGCAAGACTCCATCTCAAAAAAAAAGAAAAGAAAAAAATGTAAACAAGTGGAAGTAAAAATGAAACAAGACTTCTCACAGTTAGTAATTGTTGAAGCTGGATAAGGAGTGCATGAGAGCTCACTGTAATACATTTCCTCTACCTTTGTATATGTTGCAGATGTTCCATAATAATAAAAATGCATATCATAAATATCTTTTATGTCAATACATGGAAACCTGCCTCATGCTCTTTGATAGGGGCATAGCCTTACATATTTATTTAACTAATTCTCTATTAAAGAACTTTTGAATTTTTTTTTTTTTTTAGATAGTGTCATTCTGTCGCCCAGGCTGGAGTGCAGTGGTGTGTTCTCAGCTCACTGCAACCTCTGCCTCCTGGGTTCAAGCGATTCTCCTGCCTCAGCCTCCCGAGTAGCTGGGATTACAGGCACCCGCCACCACGCCCAACTAATTTTTGTATTTTTAGTAGACAGGATCTCGCCATGTTGGCCAGGCTGGTCTTGAACTCCTGACCTCAGGTGATAAACCCGCCTTGGTCTCCCAAGGTGTTGGGGATTATAGGCGTGAGCCACCGCGCCCAGCCCCTTTTCTTTTCCTTTCAACCTCTTTTTTGAGGTATAACTTACATGCCATCAATTTCATTCATTTTAGGTGTACAATTCAATGATTTTTTTTTTTCAACACAGAGGTTGTAGTGAGCTGAGATTGCACCACTGCACTCAGTCTGGGGGACGGAGTGAGACTCCATCTCACACACACCAAAAAAAGTGTGTATGTGTATGTATATCCCCTATTGAAGGATGTTTAAGTTGAGGAGTTGAGGTTCATTTTTTTTTTTTTTTGAGATGGAGTCTTGCTTTGTCACCCAGGCTGGAGTCCAGTGGCGCGATCTCAGCTTACTGCAACCTCCACCTCCCGGGTTCAAGTGATTCTCCAGCCTCAGCCTCCCGAGTAGCTGGGATAACAGGCACGTGCCACCACGCCCAGCTAATTTTTGTATTTTTTAGTAGAGACGAGGTTTCGCCATGTTGGCCAGGTTGATCTCAAACTCCTGATCTTAGGTGATCCACCCACTTTGGCCTTCCAAAGTGCTAGGATTACTGGCGTGAGCCACCGCGCCTAGCTGAGGTTCATTTTTTAGCACATTAAAAATAGTAGAATAGGGCGAGGCGTGGTGGCTCATGCCTGTAATCCCAGCACTTTGGGAGGCCGAGGCAGGCTGATCCATTGAGGTCAGGAGTTCGAGACCAGTGTGGCCAACATCGTGAAACCTTGTCTGTACTAAAAATACAAAAACTAGGCCAAGCGCGGTGGCTCACGCCTGTAATCCCAGCACTTTGGGAGGCCAAGGCGGGCGGATCACGAGGTCAGGAGATTGAGACCATCCTGGCTAATGCGGTGAAACTCCGTCTCCACTAAAAATACAAAATATTAGCCGGGTATGATGTCGGGCACCTGTAGTCCCAGCTACTCAGGAGGCTGAGGCAAGAGAATGGCGTGAACCAAGGAGGCAGAGCTTGCAGTGAGCCGAGATCGCGCCACTGCCCTCCAGCCTGGGCAACAGAATGAGACTCCGTCTCAGAAAAAAAAAATACAAAAACTAGCCGGGAGTTGTTGCCACCACCTGTAATCTCAGCTACTCGGGAGGCTGAGGCAGTAGAATTGCTTGAACCCAGGAGGTGGAGGTCGATTGCAGTGAGCCGAGATCGTGCCACTGTACTTCAGCCTGGGCAACAGAGCAAGACTCTGTCTCAAAAAAAAAAACAAAAAAAAAAGTAGAATAAATTCCTAGATGTAATATTGCTATGTCAAAGGATATGCAAACTTAAATTTTCGATAGATATTAACAGATTGTTTGCTAAGGAAGTTGTACTGATTTACATCCCCCACCAACAGTGTTTCCCCACACCCCCAAAACATCCCTCATCATAAATGAGGTCGTGCATAATTAAAAAAAAAAAAAGCAACCAGGATCTTGCTCTGTTGCCCAGGCTGGAGTGCAGTGGCATGACCATGGCTCATTGCAGCTTTGACCCCCTGGGCTCAAGCAAACCTCCCACCCTAGCCTCCCGAGTATCTGGGATTACAGGTGCATTCCATTATACCCAGCTAGTTTTTTGTTTTTGTTTTTGTTTTGTATTTTTTGTAGAGACAAGGTCCCACACTGTTGCCCAGGCTGTTCTAAAACTCCTGAGCTCGAGTGATCCTCCCACTTCGGCCTCCCAAAGTGCTGGGATTACAGCCATGCACCACAGTGCCCAGGCAGGCATTCTTTTCTTTTTTTTTTTTTCTTTTTCTTTGTTTTTTTTCAGATACGATCTCACTCTGTCACCCAAGCTGGAGTTCAGGGCTGTGCGATGCAATCTCAGCTTGTAGTAGGACAAGCCATAGACAAAACCTCTCAGACACCGAGTTGTAGAAGGGTTTTATTCAGCTGGGAGCATCGGCAAGCTACCTCCTTAAAATCCGAGCTCCCCGAGTGCACAATTTCTGTCCCTTTTAAGGGCTCACAACTCTAAAGATTTCACATGAAAGGGTCGTGATTGATTTGAGCAAGCAGGCGGTACATGACAGGGGCTGCATGCATTGGTGGTCAGAGAGAAACAGAACGGGGCAGGGAATTTCACAATGTTCTTCTATACAATGTCTGGAATCTATGAATAACATCAGTTTCTAAGTCATGAGTTGATTTTTAACTGCTGGGTTTAGGCCAGGCAGGCCCAGTCCTGGTTTCGGGCCTGGCGCTGGGCTGCCTGTCTTTGGTTTTACTTCCTTGTTGTTTTTTCTTAAAACAGGTACTGAGTATAAAACAATATAAAACAATATGAGAGGTTTTCTCTCTTCCCTCAAGCTCACTGCAACCTCCACCTCTGCGTTCAAGCAATTCTCCTGCCTCAGCCTCCCGGGGACCTGGGACTACTGGCGCACGCCACCACATCTGGATAATTTTTTTTTAATTTTTAGTAGAGATGAGGTTTCACCATGTTAGCCAGGCTAGTCTTGAACTCCTGACCTCAGATGATCTGCCCACCTCGGCCTGCCAAACTGCTGGGATTATAGGCATAAGCCAACCACACCTGGCCCCAGGCATAATTTTCATAGGTTTATTGGCCACTTGTATTTCTTGTTCAGAGACTTGCATGCCTGTATCTTTCTGAACTTTGGTTTCTTCATTTGTAAAAATGGGGATGTAGACTCCTGGTAATCCTAAGCATGAGAATTAGAAGGTCAAGAATGAATTTCAAAGCTTGTGCAGTTCCTGCCTCCTTTTCTCCTACCCCCTGTGAGTGATAGTCTCATGCATTTTGGCTTCCTTTTTGAAGAGGGCTTCTGATCCTGGAAGGAGACACTGGGAGCTTTTGCTCTGAGTGGTCTTTGGGCCCTTTTGGTAACTCATTGGAAGCCCTCAGCCAATGGTAGCAGTGACAACCAGGATCCTCATTTGCCTGTATTCCTAGGTCACAGCTTTATAGGGATGGCCAGAGATTCTGCTAATTAAAAACAAGAATCATTGAGAGGTATTGTGGGAGGCTCTAAATCGGACCCACCCACCCCCGCCCTGAAGATGCATGTTTAAGAGGCAGGGTTGCCTACTGGGTGGAGGCCCCAGCACTGCCACTTATTTTGCTGAGTAATATTGGGCAAGTGGCTTCCCCATCTCTGAGCCCAGTGCTTTTATCTGTAAAATGGAAATAATAATGGCACTTACCCAATGGGATTGTTGTAGGCACTGATGAGCAAATGTATGAAGAGCACTAGGCACCTAACTAGGTAGCTATTATTCTTCTTTAACAAAAGGTTTTATAACTTCTCTGCAAGTAGCTCACTTAACATTGCTGTCAGTCAGTAAATTCCCTCTGGCAGTCTAATTGCAGTCTCTCCTACTGCCATTTCAGGTCATTCACTTGAGTTCTATAGTGAGGGGAGGTCATTTTTAAGGCCCTCCTGTAGCTTTTTCTCTTTTCTCCTTGGTTCCAGGAATGGTCTGTCAAACTCTGTGGGGAGGGGAGGGCAGCACAAGGAGGGTGCCCTTGGGGGCACCTTCCACTCTTTCTTTGCCCTGAACCTATCGCTGGAGACTCAGATACTATCTGCTGATGGTGGGGGTTGGGGAGAGGGGCAACAGGCGGCAGGGGTGGGATGGGGTTGGGGATGGGGTGGACGAAAGGCTCACCTGGCCCAGCTTTGGTGTGTGGCTTTCCCTATTCCACTGGGGATTTTCACACATCTCCTGCCAAAGCCCCGGGGGACCATTGAGCCTTTCTAGAGAAGGAATGATTTGGCCAAGCTTGGAAGTGGGCCCCTGTCTAGGGCCTAATAATCATCAGAAAGGCGTTCCTGGCTAGGCTCCCAGGATCCCTGCCTCCTGAGGGGCTTTCACATTCAGGATCTTCAGGCCTGGTTTGATCACTCCAGCCTGAGCTGGGGGTCTAGGCTGGGCCTCCACAGGCAGCCAAGCAATGCATAACAATGGCCTCCTGGGACTCAGCGCTCACCACACTCAGGGCCACATCTTAAGTACTTTGTAATAATAATAGCTTGCATTTACTGAGTGTTTATTAGGTACCAAACTCCTCACAACTATTCTGGGAGGAAGACACTGTTACAGACAAGGAAAAGAAAGCTGAAGGTTCTCAATTGCTCAAAATGATAACACAACAAAATGCCCGTGCTGGGGCTCCAAAACCAGTGCTCCCCATCTGCCCATTCTCTTCCTGCTGTTGGCACCTTGGCACCCCTGTCCTTCTGTATCAAGAGTTTTCTCCAGGCCCCTCTCTCACCTCATCTCCACCCTCCCCCAACACAACTGGGATTTTCAATACCCCCCACCATCAGTCATTGTCCCTCCAATTATTGAAGACACCCCTGAGGTCACAAAGGGATTAGATCCCCAGTCCCTCCCAGTCCAGCCACCTTGCCATCCTTTCAGGTGCCGCTGCTAGCCAACCCACCTAGAGATCAAAGGTTACTAGTGCTGAGAAGGGGCTCTGTCCACGCCTTCCTCATCCCAGGGTCAGCTGCTGGCCCTGGCCAGAATGTGGCTCTTCGAGAAGGTTGGGAAATGGCCTAGACTGAAGCTTCAACCCTCTTTTGTCAATTTCTCCCCAGGGTGGCCAGGTCTGGTTGACCCAGGCAACCCAACCAGCAGGGCTGAGGGTGGAACAAAAAGCTCTGGCTCCGCCACTTGCTAGCTGCATGGCCTTGGCCAAGTCACTTATCTTCTTTGTGCTTCAGTTTCCTTAACCATAAATTAGGACTAAACATGACACCTTCTCCCTCAGGCTTTGGTGATGTAGGATACAATAAATTCATCTTCAAAGGTTTTAGCCTGTTAACCTCCTTTAAAATTCAAGAGGTGGAAAATTGTTAAGTACAATGAGTTCATCTTCAAAGAACCAATATATCAGTGTGTTCAGCTTCCCTGTTCTTTTTTTTTTTTTTTTTTTTTTGAGATGGAGTCTCACCCTTGTTGCCCAGGCTGGAGTGCAGTGGCGCGATCTCGGCCCACTGCAAGCTCCGCCTCCCGGTTTCAAGCGATTCTCCCTCCTCAGCCTCCCAAGTAGCTGAGATTACACTTTTTTTGTGTTTTTGGTACAGATGGGGTTTCATCATGTTGGCCAGGCTGGTCTCTAACTCCTGACCTCAGGTGATCCACCTCCCTCAGCCTCCCAAAGTGCTGGGATTACAAGCGTAAGCCACCACGCCTGGCCTTTTTTTTTTTTTTTTTTTTAATGGAGTTTCACTCTTGTTGCCCAGGCTGGAGTGTAATGGCACGATCTCAGCTCACTGCAACCTCTGCCTCCCAGGTTCAAGCGGTTGGTTCTCTTGCCTCAGCCTTCTGAGTAGCTAGGACTACAGTGTGTGCCACCATGCCCAGCTAATTTTTTGTACTGTTTTAGTAGATATGAGGTTTTGACATGTTGACCAGGCTACTCTCAAGCTCCTGACCTCAGGTGATCCACTGGCATTGGCCTTCCAAAGTACTGGGATTACGGGGTGAGCCACTGTGCCCAGCCTAACTTTTGTATTTTTAGTAGAGATGGGGTTTCACCATGTTGGCCAGGCTGGTCTCGAACTCCTGACCTCAAATGATCCGCCCGCCTCGGCCTCCCAAAGTGCTGGGATTACAGGTGTCAGCCACCGTGCCCAGCCAGATGCTTTCTTATTCTTATGCAAACGTACTTCCAAGACAAGTCCTCCAGGGACCCCTTTCCACCAGATGGGCCCCCTTGGTATTCCCTGGCACCCCAGGGGCCTGAGCTACCTCCTTTGGAGGTGCCAGCTCCTCCCCCAGTCTTCCTTTCTCCTATTGTCATCCCAGCCATTTCCCCTGTGCTCCCCTCTCCATTGTCTTCTGTTCAGGTAATGGACCCAGGCCATCTGTGAGAGGGCAGGGTGCACATCTAGGTTCAAGGGGTCTATGGAAGATAACTACAGACATTTAATAGAGATAGTTCACATTTGTTGGGGAGATTGCAGAAGGCTTATAAAATGAGCTTTGCTTCTTCAATAGCATCTTGGGTAAATAGCATCAGGTAAATATTTATTGATCACTCCCTACAGGTCATGCATGGCACTAAGCACTCCTGTAGCATCATCTGATGCCAGTCTAGGCTTCCAACCACTGCACTACATTGCCTACTCCTAGTTCACTTAACCCTGTTACAGCACGTCTCACGCCTTTTCCCTATGATTTACTTGTCTCCCTCCATTAGACTGTGAGTCCTAAGAGAGAAAGGATGACGGGCCGGGTGCGGTGGTTCACGCCTGTAATCCCAGCACTTTGGGAGGCTGAGGCGGGTGGATCACCCGAGGTCAGAAGTTCGAGACCAACCCCGTCTCTACTAAAAACACAAAAATTAGCCCGGCATGGTGGCAGGTGCCTGTAATCCCAGGTACTCGGGAGGCTGAGTCAGGAGAATTGCTTAAACCCGGAAGGTGGAGGTTGCGGTGAGCCGAGATCACGCCACTGCACTCTAGCGTGGGTGACAGAGAGAGACTCCATCTAAAAAATAATAATTAAAAAAAAGAGAGAGAGAAAGAGAAAGGATGGCATTACTGCAGTACTGTATCTGCCCCGTATATCTGTCATTGGTTAGCCCAAGGTCTGGCACACATGTTGCTAAACACTAGAATTGAGATGGTTGGGAAGGGGTTTTCTATTCTGTGTCCCTCCCCTCTCTGAGGTTGGCCTAGTTGAGCGGAGGCTTTGGATGACCTGACTGGGAGACTGAAGATCTTTGGGCATAGGCATGTGCATATTAGGTTACTGATAGGGTTCTGCTGGGATCTACATTTAGTCCTCACAGAGGCTGCCAGCTGAGACCCTCCATTAGCCTGCATTGCCCCTATCTGACTGGCCTCCTCATGTATACCTGCCTTTGATTTTCAGAGTACCTGATGCCAGTGGGCAGGTGATTAAGGGGCACCCATTCCCACAGCTGAAAATACTGCCCAAATGAGTGTGTGCAGTGCCTGCCCCCAAGAACCTACAAACCAGTTCTTTTTTTTTTTTTTTTTTTTTGAGATGGAGTTTTGCTCTTGTTGCCCAGGCTGGAACACAATGGCACGATCTTGGCTCACTGCAACCTCTGCCTCCCGGGTTCAAGCGATTCTCTTACCTCAGCCTCCAGGGTAGCTAGGATTAAAGGCATGCGCCACCTCGCCCGGCTAATTTTTTTTTTTTTTTTTTTGAGACGGAGTCTGGCTCTGTCACCCAGCCTGGAGTGCAGTGACACAATCTTGGTTCACTGCAAGCTCTGCCTCCCAGGTTCACGCCATTCTCCTGCCCCAGCCTTCGCAGTAGCTGTGACTACAAGCGCCCGCCAGCACGCCCGGCTAATTTTTTGTATTTTTAGTAGAGACAGGGTTTCACCGTGTTAGCCAGGATGGTGTCAATCTCCTGACCTCGTGATCCGCCCGCCTCGGCCTCCCAAGGCTAATTTTGTATTTTTAGTAGAGATGGGGTTTCTCCATGTTGGTCAGGCTGGTCTCGAACTTCTGACCTCAGGTGATCACTACAACCTCTACCTCCCAGGTTCAAGCAATTCTTGTGCCTCATCCTCCTGAGTAGCTGGGATTACACGTGTGAGCCACCACGCCTGGCTAATTTTTGTATTTTTAGTAGAGATGGGGTTTTGCCATGTTGGCCAGGCTGGTCCTGAACTCCTGACCTCAAGTGATCTGCCCTCCTCGGCCTCCCAAAGTGCTGGGATTACAGGTGTGAGTCACCACACCTGGTCAAGAACTTATAAATCAGTTCTATCTGGATGCCTGACCTGGTTCCTGGGAGGTGGCCTCCTTGGGGCTTGGACACCTTAGGGAGGTAGGGGGAGTTCTGGTTTTTATTTTTATTTTTTATTTTTTATTTTTATTTCTATTTTTTTTTTAGATGGAGTCTCGCTCTGTCACCCAGGCTGGAGTGTGGCGGCGCAATCTCAGCTCATTGCAAGCTCCGCTTCACGGGTTCACATCATTCTCCTGCCTCAGCCTCCCGAGTAGCTGGGACTACAGGTGCCCGCCACCACGCCCGGCTAATTTTTTTTGCATTTTTAGTAGAGACGGGGTTTCACCGTGTGAGCCGGGATGGTCTCCTTCTCCTGACCTCGTGATTCACCCACCTCGGCCTCCCAAAGTGCTGGGATTACAGGCGTGAGCCATCGCGCCTGGACTCTTTTTATTTTTACTTAAAAATAAACAGTGAGTCTCATTCTGTCACTCAGGCTGGAGTGCAGTGGTGTGATCATATCTCAGTGCAGCCTCAACCTCCTGGGCTCAAGCGATTCTCCCACCTCAGCCTCCCAAGTAGCTGAAAGTATAGGCGCACACCACTACTATTTTTGTAGAGACAGCATCTCACTATGTTGCCCAGACTGGCCTCAAACTCTTGGGCTCAAGTGATCCTCCTACCTCAACTCAAAGTGCTGGGATTACAGGTGTGAGCCATCACACCTTTCTGGGAGCTCCCTTCCTTTTCTCCTTCCTCATCCTCTTCCCATCCAATATCCCAGCTCACTCACCTCCCCAGCCATCTACCACCAACACACCCTACCCAGAAGTAGGACTATTATTGTCCTTAAAAGTCAGCACAGAGTGCTCAAGAATATCTATAATCATGACATAGTGTCCCTTAGTGTTTCCATTTTGTTACTGGTAAAAGAAGCAGCCAGGCGCAGTGGCTCATGCCTGTAATCCTAGCACTTTGGGAGACTGAGGCGGGCAGATCACGAGGTCAGGAGACGGAGACCACCCTGGCCAACATGATGAAACCCCATCTCCGCTAAAAATACAAAAATTAGCTGGGCATGGTGGTGCACACCTGTAGTCCCTGCTACTTGGGAGGCTGAGGCAGGAGAATCACTTGAACCCGGGAGGTGGAGGTTGCAGTGAGCTGAGATCGCACCTTTGCACTCAAGCCTGGACGACAGAGAGAGACTCCATCTCAAAAAAAAAAAAAGAAGCAGCAGCAAAGATGTTCTGGGCATCTTAAAACTTTGGGATCATTAGCCGGGCGCGGTGGCTCACGCTTGTAATCCCAGCACTTTGGGAGGCCGAGGCGGGCGGATCACGAGGTCAGGAGATCGAGACCACAGTGAAACCCCGTCTCTACTAAAAATACAAAAAATTAGCCGGGCGTGGTGGCGGGCGCCTGTAGTCCCAGCTACTCGGAGAGGCTGAGGCAGGAGAATGGCGTGAACCCGGGAGGCGGAGCTTGCAGTGAGCCAAGATTGCGCCACTGCACTCCAGCCTGGGTGACAGAGCGAGACTCCGTCTCAAAAAAAACTTTGGGATCATTATGGGGGAGGTGGTGCAGGTGGTATGTGTGATAGGAATGCTTTTATGTTGGGTCTCAAAATGTGAGGAGTGTTTAGGCAGGTAGAAAAGGTGGCAAAGGAGTGTTCAGGCCAAAGCCTGTGATAAAACACACAAAGGACTTGGGAGATGACAAGAAACGAGATTGAAAGGGCTGTGCATGCCAAGCTAAACGTGTGAACTGATCCTGAGGGCAGTCAGAAGCCACTGAAGAGTTTGGGGCCAGTGAATACATTCCAGCAACACAGACAGAAGTGTTAAAATAGCTGATGTTGGCCGGGCACAGTGGCTCATGCCTGTAATCCCAGTGCTTTGGGAGGCCGAGGTGGGAGGATCGCTTGAGTCCAGTACAAGATCACTTACAGAGACCCCATCTCTACAAAAAAATGAACAAAAGTAGCCAGTCGTGGTGGCATGCAACTGTGGTCCCAGCTACTCCAGAGGCTGCGGGAGAATGGCTTGAGCTCAGGCAGTTGAGGCTCAAGTGGGCCAAGATCATGCCACTGCACTCCAGCCTGGGCTCCAACCAGTTTCCAGAAAACAAACAAACAAAAAAAAACGCTGATGCTCATTGAGCCTCTGCTTAGTACTGAAAAAGATAATTTCGTTTAGTCCTTCCAACACTCTTTCAGGGTTGTTAGTATTATTTCCATTGCGTTGTAAGGGAAACGGGGGTATGAGATTGTTTTCTCAAGGTCACTGCTAGGAGTTGGTCCTGGATCGTCTTCCTGTCATCATCCTGTTGGTCTGAGAGAGGGTAGGGGTCAGGGAAGGGCTCTGAGACGATGAGGAGACAGGACGGACAACCAGACACCATGCCCGTCTGGTTGAGGGGGAGGATGGCGGCGCTCTCGAGGGTGAAGCACAGGTTTCTGACCCGGGCGCCTGGGAGAAGTGGGCAAAGGCGTGGTCCCAGGTCCGAGGCAGGACCTGCCGCCCGAGAGGCGTGGGAGTCGCACGGAGCAGCCGCAGCCTGCCTCCGGTGTCCTACTCTGGCGCGAGTCCAGCCGGGCAGCGCGGCTGCTGAGAGCAGCGCCCTCTAGCGGAGGCCGGGCTTTGGCCCCGGGACGGATGAGGTCGCCGGAGGCATGCCGGGAACTGCGCCGCTGCGGCAGTCTTCACCCACTGGGGGTGGTCTGGGCGCAGCTGCGGCCTGGCCTATAGGGTCTTTGTCCAAACTGCGAGCCAGTGCACGTGCGAGTGTAGGGCCTCCTGACACGTCACCGAGAGCTCTGCGGTACCTTCTCCTGCCTCCCGCGGCCACGGTGGTCTCAGACCCCTTAGATCCCACATCGGATCCCTTCCTCCCGTCGTCACACTCCTCCGGCTTCTCTTACCACGTTTTGGCCCTTCGACACCCTCGTGCTCCCCGCCTCATGCCTCACATCTCCGGGCCAGTATTTCACCGGGTCACCTCCACATCCCACTAGCTTCTCTCTGTCCCAACTGCCTGTTTCTTCATGCCAACATCTACTCCAGGATGAAAGGCCACACCAGCCACCACCAGTCCGGCTCTTCAACCCATTTTTTGCCCTGCAGCTGGAAGAAGGAAATTTATTTATTTATTTATTTAATTTATTTATTTTTTGAGACGGAGTCTCGGTCTGTCGCCCAGGCTGGAGTGCAGTGGCACTGTCTCGGCTCACTGCAACATCTGCCTCCCGGGTTCAAGCGATTCTGAGGAAGGATATTTGTAAAGATAATGTCGTTCCTAGGATTGATGATCGTCAGCAGCCTTCCTTTCATATAAAGATCAAACTTCTCCGTCTGACCCACCAGCCTTTGAGGCCTAGACCCTGCACCCTCCAGCCCATCTTTCACAAAGCCTCCCTCTGGGTGGATCCACAGTCATCTGCAACAACATCACTGGTGGAGCTTGTTTAATACACAGATTCTGGGTCCCTGTGCCAGACCCATCAAATCAGAATCCCTGGGAGTGGCACGCATTTTCACAAGGTTTCCTTAGTTGAGACCCACTTCTTGCAGCTCCTCAAAAATTACAGGGTTACTGTAATCCCAGCACTTTGGGAGGCGGAGGTGGGTGGATCTCTTGAGGTCAGGAGTTTGAGACCAACCTGGCCAACATGGTGAAACCCCGTCTCTACTAAAAATACAAAAAATTAGCTCGGCATGGTGCCAGGCGCCTGTAATCCCAGCTACTTTGGAGGCTGAGGCAGGAGAATCGCTTGAATCCGAGAGGTGGAGCTTGCAGTGAGCCGAGATTCTGCCACTGCACTCCAGCCTGGTTGACGAGTGAGTGAGATTCTGTCTCAAAAACAAAACAAAACAAACAAACAAAAAACAAAAAAACCCAAAAAGCCAAAAACAGGGTTCTCTTCCCTCCTAGCCTGTACACAGCACAGGAGGTATAGTTTCCCCTTACTTAGGTACACAGCACCTCCTCTGCTTCCTTCACATTGAGATTACAGGTCATCCCTCTCGTGCTCTCCTGAAGCCCCAGGCTTACTCCTAAAACAGTGCTTAAGTGGAGTTTTGCCTGTCTGCTTCTTTGTCCCCCAGTCAGAATGTAAACTCCTTACGGCAAGGGTTGTGTCTGTCTTGTTCACAGAGCAATGTGCCTGGCACAGAGAAGGGGATCAATAAATATGTGTTAAGTATTGAATTAATGAATATCTGGACATATTCCAAGCTTGAGACAATTCTAGGACCTGGCATCTGGTGATAGAGAAGAGGAACTAGAATAAGCCAGCCCTGGGGATGGAGGAGAGGAAGTGATTGGGGAGTATCAGGCCCTTCCAGTCCCCCTCCAACTGTCACCCACAGGGGTCTAGTTTAAGGATGTATCTCCTCCCAAGGATGCCGAGGAGAACCTGTGTGCATATATCAGCTTTCTTCTCTGTGGTCTCTGTGGACCTCTTGACTCGTCTCTACCCCTCTACTGGGGCATTGAGTCCTACCTGTACCATCCAGGGCAGCTGGCAGTGGCATCTTTTTTTTTTTTTTTTTGAGACAGAGTTTCACTCTTGTTGCCCAGGCTGGAGTGCAATAGTGCGATCTAAGCTCACTGAAACCTCCACCTCCCAGGTTCAAGTGATTCTCCTGCCTCAGCCACCCAAGTAGCTGGGATTACAAGTGTGCGCCACCATGCCCGGGTAATTTTTTTTATTTTTAGTAGAGGCAAGATTTTGTCACGTTGGCCAGGCTGGTCTCGAACTCCTGACCTCAGATGATCCACCTTCCTCAGCCTCCCAAAGTGCTGGGATTACAGGCACCAGCCACTGCGCCCAGCTTCAGATGGCATCTTTGTACTCCAGCAGTACCTTGTCTCTCTGATTTTTGACCCATCAGAGAAATCCCAAGCCCAGTCTAGATAAATAAGCCATTACAGCTTCAAGAAAGCCAGGTTCAGACAGCAGGGCCAGTCCCTGCCCAGCCCATAGGAAACCAGCCAGCTGATGCTGCCTAGAGCCAACACAGACCACCCTACACCCTGTGTTCTGGTCCTTCTCTGGATACAGAGTCAAGGAACTCTGACCCTGACCTCAAGTACATTTCTCACCATTTATTTGGGAGTTGTGGGAAGGATTTAAACTGAGCCTTAATTAGAATAACCATGGTCATCCCAGCTGTGATTCTTTTTTTTCTTCTTCTTTTTTAAATTTTTTGAGACAGAGTTTCGCTCTTGTTGCCCAGGTTCAAGTGATTCTCCTGCCTCAGCCTCCTGAGTAGTGGGGATCACAGGCATGTGCTACCATGCCCGGCTAATTTTGTATTTTTAGTAGAGACGGGGTTTCTCCATGTTGGTCAGGCTGGTCTCGAACTCCGGACCTCAGGTGATCCGCCCGCCTCAGCCTCCTAAAGTGCTGGGATGGGATTACAGGCATGAGCCACCACGCCTGGCTGGTTCTTTCTTTTTTTTTTCTTTTTTCTTTTTTTTTTTTTGAGACAGTCTTGCTCTGTTGCCCAGACTGGAGTGCAATGGCACAAACTCGGCTCACTGCAACCTCTGCCTCCTGAGTTCAAGGAATTCTCCTGACTCAGCCTTTCCAGTAGCTGGGATTACAGGCATGTGCCACCACACCCAAGCAATTTTTTGTATTTTTAGTAGAGACAGGGTTTCACCATGTTGGCCAGGCTGGTCTTGAACTCCTGACCTCAAGTGATCTGCCTGCCTCGGCCCTCCCAAAGTGCTGGGATTATAGGTGTGAGCCACCGTGCCTGGCATTTTTTTTTTTTTTTTTTTTTGAGATGGAGTCTCACTCTGTTGCCCAGGCTGGAGTACAGTGGCGTGATCTCAGCTCACTGCAACCTCTGCCTCCTGGGTTCAAGCTATTCTCCTGCCTCAGCTTCCTGAGCAGCTGGGATTACAGGCATGTGCCATCATGCCCAGCTGATCTTTTCGTATTTTGGTAGAGATGGGGTTTCACCACGTTGGCCAGGCTGGTCTTGAACTCCTGACCTCAGGTGATTCATCTGCCTCATCCTCCCAAAGTGCTGGGATTACAGGTTTGAACCACAGGGCCTGACTGCAGCTGTAGTTCTTACTGGATGCTTACCATGTGTCAAATACTGTTCTATGCACTTGACACATAGTCTCTTTCACACTTCAAACAATCCCTCTGCAGATTAGGAAACTGAGGCCCAGAGAGGTTAAGCCAGCACATACACTTGAAGGGATGGGTGTAAAGCAGAGTGATTGAGAGGAGGGAGCCTGTGTGAGTTGGGAGGGATGCACACTTGGTGCATCCGACAGATCCTCGGCTTTTTGGCTGGAAGGAAAGGTGCATGCCGGGCAGAGTCAGCAGTGGTGTTAACGCTCCCTGCCTGCCAGGCTGGGGTGCTTGTGCTTGCTCCTCCAGGCTCCACACCAACTGTTTTCTTCTGTGTTTCTATCTTAGGTGACCAGTGCTATGGCTTAATGAATTGGAGCTGGGAGTCCTGGCTCTGGAACCTTAGGCAGGCTCCTGCCCTCTCTTGGCCTCAGTGTCCTCTCTCTGAAAGGAGTGTTGCTCAGGCACTTCCAACCCAGCCCACGGGTCTCTCTATTCATAGCTTCAGAGCACGATTAAGCTCAGATGCAGAAGCAGCTTTAATTAACATCAGCCTTTTCCCAAAATAGCCCCTCCCCTGCCTCACAGGTGCCCTAGAACACAGGACAGGCACAGATGAGGGAGGTAAGAGAAAGCAGAGGCCCTTCTGTCTGCACAACCCTGAGCAGATGAATTTCTGGCTTCTCATGCAGTCTTGGTTCATTGCCCTGGTAGATCTCCAGGCTAAAGAGAGAGTATCTATTCCTCCTTTTCCTCTTCCTAGTCTGTATTCATTCATTCATCCCTCAAAGGGGAGAGAGAGCCTTCTCTTAGCCAGGCCTGGGATACAGCCATGAACCAGATAGACAGCTGTCTCTGTCCTCGTCCAACTGGCCACCAGGTGTCACCAGTGCCAGTCACATGGCCTCTTGCAGGCCTGAGAAGTGATGGGCTGGGATGGGGAAGTATGGATGAGTGAACCTGGCCAGCTCTGCTCAGCCAGCCTAAGTTCCAGTTGGGCACGGTGGCTCACGCCTGTAATCCCAGCACTCTGGGAGGCCAAGGCAGACAGATCACTTGAGGCCAGGAGTTCGAGACCAGCCTGGCCAACATGGTGAAACCCCGTCTCTATTAAAAATAGAAAAATTAGCCGGGCATGGTGGCATGTGCCGGTAGTCCCAGCTACTCGGGAGCCTGAGGCACAATAATCGCTTGAACCTGGTAGGTGGAGGTTGCAGTGAGCTGAGATCGGGCCACTGCACTGCAGTCTGGGCGACAGAGTGAGACTCTGTCTCAAAAAACTGAAAAAAGCAAAAACAAACAAAAAAAGCAAGTTCCTCAAGTGGAAAAAAAATCTATCTCCTCAATCCTCCCTCGCCATAAAGATACATTCATGGCTTCCTCAACAGCCCAGCTGGCGCGGGACCTTGGGAATTCACAACCTCTGTCCAGTCTGGAATTCTTCCTGCAGGCTGTTCCTCATAGAGAGCCCACTAGCCTTCTTGTTAACCCCTTTGGTGACAACAGCTCACTACTTCACAATGCAATCTATGTTATTAGAAGGTTCTTCCTGATTTAGAACCAAAATTTGACATTCACTTTGACTTGTCCTACTTCTGCCATCTGTGTTCATAAAGAGGAAGGCTCTTCTGCCAAACCTGGCCCTGCAGGCACTTTAAGGGATTGTTCCGGTATCCTGAGTTTGTTCATTTATTTGTTTGTTCACTCATTCATGACTCTATACAGAGCATTTGCTGTGTGCCAGGCCTTGGGGCCATAGCAGAGAATACATAAGGTTGAAGCCTGTCCTCCTGTGGTTTATAGTCTGTCCAAGAAGCCAACAACAAAACCTACAGTAATAATAACACATGGACATGGCCAAATAGGAAAGATGTGGGTGGACCTGGAGCAGGAGGCAAGGCCCTCACCCACATGGGGACTGGGAAGACTTCTTGGGGTCATTTCCCTGTGGTTAGGCAGAAGGTGAGCAACTTCCATGAAGTTCCAAGTTTCAAAGAAAAACGGAGGGTTTTGCTGATGTGCTGAGCTTAGTCTGCTCACTGGAAAATGCAGCATCATGGGAAGGGATGGGGTGTTTGGAGGATGGAAGAGGGATGGGAAGAGCCACCTAAGCAGTGAGAGAGAGTACGGAGTGTCTGGAGGCAGACAAGGCCCAGTCTTGTGGGGGCACACAAGGGAGGAAGAAACTATTGTGTCCGGAATTGGTTCCTTCCGGTGGGTTCTTGGTCTCACTGACTTCAAGAATGAAGCTGTGGACCTTCGCAGTGAGTGTTATAGTTCTTAAAGATGGTGTGTCTGGAGTTTGTTCCTTCAGATGTTCGGATGTGTCCGGAGTTTCTTCCTTCTGATGGGTTCGTGGTCTTGCTGACTTCAGGAGTGAAGCCGTGGTCCCTTGCAGTGAATTTTACAGCTCTTAAAGGTGGCGTGTCTGGAGTTTTTCATTCCTCCCGATGGGTTCGTGGTCTCACTGACTTCAGGAGTGAAGCTGCAGACCTTCCCAGTTGTAGGGACCAGCCCCACAGGGTTGGTGGGCTTCTCCCTGTGTGCGGCGACGAGAGAGTGTAGAAATAAAGACACAAGACAAAGAGATAAAAGAAAAGGCAGCTGGGCCCGGGGGACCACTACCACCAATGCGCGGAGACCGGTAGTGGCCCCGAACGTCTGGCTGTGCTGTTATTTATTGCATACAAAGCAAAAGGGGCAGGGTGAGGAGTGTGAGTCATCTCCAATCATAGGTAAGGTCACGTGGGTCACGTGTCCACTGGACAGGGGGCCCTTCCCTGCCTGGCAGCCAAGGCAGAGAGGGAGAGGAGACAAAGACAGCTTCTGCCATTATTTCTGCATATCAGAGACTTTTAGTACTTTCACTAATTTACTACTGCTATCTAGAAGGCAGAGCCAGGTGTACAGGATGGAACATGAAGGCAGACTAGGAGCGTGACCACTGAAGCACAGCATCACAGGAGACGGTTAGGCCTCCGGATAACTGCGGGCAAGGCTGACTGATGTCAGGCCCTCCACAGAGGTGGAGGAGCAGAGTCTTCTCTAAACTCGCCCGGGGAAAAGGAGACTCCCTTTCCCGGTCTGCTAAGTAGAGGGTGTTGTTCCTTGACACTTTTCGCTACCGCTAGACCACGGTCCGCCTGGCAATGGGCGTCTTCCCAGACGCTGGCATCACCGCTAGACCAAGGAGCCCTCTGGTGGCCCTGTCCAGACATAACAGAAGGCTTGCACTCTTGTCTTCTGGTCACACCTCACTATGTCCCCTCAGCTCCTATCTCTGTATGGCCTGGTTGTTCCTAGGTTATGATTATAGAGCAGGGATTATTATAATATTGGAATAAAGAGTAATTGCTACAAACTAATGATTAATGCTATTCATATATAATCATATCTAAGATCTATATCTGGTAATAACTACTCTTGTTTTATATCTTATTATACTGGAACAGCTCGTGTCCTCGGTCTCTTGCCTCGGCGCCTGAGTGGCTTGCTGCCCACACCCAGTGAGTGTTATAGCTCTTAAAGGTGGCACGTCCGAAGTTGTTTGTTCCTCCCAGTGGGTTTGTGGTCTTGCTGGCTTCAGGAGTGAAGCCGCAGACCTTCGCAGTGAGTGTTACAGCTCAGAGAGGTAGTGCGGACCCAAAGAGTGAGCAGCGGCAAGATTTATTGCTAAGAGAGAAAGAACAAAGCTTCCGTGGTGTGGAAGGGGACCCAAGCAGGTTACCACTGCTGGCTCGGGTGGCCAGCTTTTATTCCCTTATTTGGCCCTGCCCACATCCTGCTGATTGGTCCATTTTACAGACTGCTGATTGGTCCATATTACAGAGTGCTGATTGGTCCGGTTTTACAGAATGCTGATTGGTACATTTACAAACCTTTAGCTAGACAGAGCGCTGATTGGTGCGTTTTTACAGAGTGCTGATTGGTGTGTTTACAAACTTTTAGCTAGACACAGAGTGCTGATTGGTGTGTTTACAATCCTTTAGCTAGACAGAAAAGTTCTCCAAGTCCCCACCCGACCCAGAAGCCCAGCCAGCTTCACCTCTCACTATGAGGGAACTGGCCCAAGATGAAGGAAGAAGCCCCTTTGGGCCCCTGAATGCCATCTCAATGACAGTGTTCAAGGCCCAGATCTAGCCTGATGTGGGTCACCTCTCTTGCAGGCACTGCATTTCCACTAACACGGCCCAAGGGAACATCAGCCTTTGGTTTCTATTTTTTGAGACAGAATCTGTCTCTATTGCCCAGGCTGGAGTGCAGCGGAGCAATTTCGGCTCACTGAAACCTCTGCCTCCCAGGTTCAAGCGATTCTCCTGTCTCACCCTTCCCAAGTAGCTGGGATTACAGGCGTGCACCACCATGCCTGGCTAATTTTTGTATTTTTAGTAGAGATGGGGTTTCACCATGTTGGTCAGGCTGGTCTCAAACTCCTGACCTCAAGTGACTCACCTGCCTCAGCCTCCCAAAGTGCTGGGATTACAGACATGAGCCACCACATCCAGCCAGCATCAGCTTTTTTTTTTTTTTCAGATGGAAGTTTGCTCTTGTTGCCAAGGCTAGAGTGCAATGGCACGATCTCAGCTCACTGCAATCTCTGCCTCCCAGGTTCAGGCAATTGTCCTGCCTCAGCCTCCCGAGTAGCTAGGACTACAGGCATGTGCCACCATGCCCGGCTAATTTTGTATTTTTAGTAGAGACAGGGTTTCTCCATGTTGGTCAGGCTGGTCTCAAAGTCCCGACCTTAGGTCATCCACCTGCCTCAGCCTCCCAAAGTGCTGAGATTACAGGCGTGAGCCACCGCGCCCAGCTCAGCATCAGCTTTTTGATCATGACTCAAAGTACACCTGTGGCCCTTCAAAGCCCTCAAGGATTCTTCACTCAAACTGCTGAGAGACCAAGATACCCCCATCTTGGGATCACACAGCTGTGTTAATGAACCTAAGACTGAGCTTTATTTCCATTTTTCTCTTATTTCCTTTTTTCTCTGTTTTGATTATACAAGCAATACATGCTCATTTTAATAAAAAATTTAAAATACAATGTTTGTTATCTTATAGTTTCTGAGATTCAGGAATTTGGGAGTGGCTTACCTGGGTAGTTCTGGCTCAGGGTTTCTTATGAGAGTGCAATCAGGACGTCATCCAGGGATGCAATCATCCGGAGGCTTGACTACGGCTGGGGGTTGACTGCCAAGGTGGCCGGTTGTCTCAATCAATCAATCAATCAATCAATAAAACTAAAAATAAAAATTTAAAGGTACAAAAGTGCAAAAGCATATGCAGTTAAAAGCGAGTCTTGGCCAGGTATGGTGGCTCACGCCTGTAATTCCAGTACTTTGGGAGGCCGAGGTGGGCAGATGACTTGAGGCCAGGAGTTCCAGATCAGCCTGGGCAACATGGTAAAACCCCTTCTCCACAAAAGATACAAAATTTAGCCGGGTGTAGTGGTGCACATCTGTGGTCCCAGCTACTCGGGATGCTGAGGTGGAAGAAGCACGTGAGCCCAGGAATTCGAATTCAAGGTGATAAAGTGACCCTGTCTCAAAAAAAAAAAAAAGGCCGGGCATGGTGGTCCACTTCTGTAATCCCAGCACTTTGGGAGGCCGAGGTGGGCAGATCACATGAGGTCAGGAGTTCGACACCAGCCTGAGCAACATGGTGAAACCCCGTTTCTACCAAAAGCACAAAAATTAGCCTGGCGTGGTGGCGCACATCTGTAATCCCAGCTATTCGGGAGGCTGAGGCAGGAGAATTGCTTGAACCCAGGAGACAGAGGTTGCAGTGAGCTGACACAGTGCCCCTGCACTCCAGCCTGGGCAACAGAAATTCTGTCAAAAAAAAAAAAAAAAAAAGACATATAGATTAGTGGAAAAGAATTGATAATCCATAAATAAACTCTCACATTTACAGTCAATTGATTTTTTTTTTTTTTTGGAGCTGGAGTCTCACTCTGTTGCCCAGGCTGGAGTGCAGTGATGTGATCTTGCCTCACTGCAACCTCCGCCTCCCAGGTTCAAGTGATTCTCCTGCCTCAGCCTCTTGAGTAGCTGGGAATACAGACGTGTGCCACCACATCAGGCTAATTTTTGTATTTTTAGTAGAGATGGGGTTTCACCATGTTGGTCAGGCTGGTCTCGAACTCCTGACCTCAAGTGATCCGCCACCTCGGCCTCCCAAAGTGCTGGGATTACAGGCATAAGCCAACGTGCCTGGCCCTGTCACAGTTGATTTTTATTTTCAGCAAGGGTGCCAAAACACTTTAATGTGAAAAAGAATAGTCTTTCCAACAAATGGTGCTGGGACAACTGAATATGTACATGGAAAAGAATAAATGTGAATTCCTATCTCACACCATATAAAAAAGAACTCAAAATGGATCAAATACCTAAATATAAGAGCTAGAACTATTTACACTCTTAGAAAAAGACATGGGCATAAATCTTTGTGACTTGCTCAGGCAAGAGTTTCTTAGATATGGTACCAAAAGGACAAATAACAAAAGAAAAAGTAGGCCGGGTGCAGTGGCTCACTCCTGTAATCCCAGCATTTTGGGAGGCAAAGGCAGGCAGATCACCTGAGGTCAGGAGTTCGAGACCAGCCTGATTAACATGGAGAAACCCCGTCTCTACTAAAAATACAAAATTAGCCAGGCATGGTGGTGCATGCCTGTAATCTCAGCTACTTGGGAGGCTGAGGCAGGAGAATCACTTGAACCCGGGGGGCAGAGTTTGCGGTGAGCCACGATCCCGCCACTGCACTCCAGCCTGGGCAACAAGAGATAAACTCTAACAAAAAACAAAACAAAACAAAAGGTAGATGAACTGGATTTCGCCAAAATTAAAAACTTTTGTGTTTCACAGGACACCATGAAGACAGCAAAAAGATAACCCAATGTAGTGAGACCTCGTCTTTACAAAAAATAAAAAATTAGCTAGGCATGGTGGTGCGTGCCTGTGGCCCAAGCTACTCGGCAGGCTGAGATGGGAGGATCACTTGAGCTCAGGAGTTTGAGGCTGCAGTAAGCCGTGATCATGCCACTGCAACTCCAGCAGGGGTGACAGCAAGACTCTGTCTCAAAATAAAATAAATAAAGATTGCCGGGAGCAGTGGCTCACACCTGTAATCCCAGCACTTTGAGAGGCTGAGGCAGGCGGATCACTTGAGGCCATGTGTTTGAGACCAGCCTGGCCAACAGGGTGAAACCCCATCTCTACTAAAAATACAAAAATTAACCAGGCATGGTGGTTCATGCCTGTAGTCCTAGCTACTCGGGAGGCTGAGGCAGGAGAGTCACTCAGAAAATCTCAGGAGGCAGATGCTGCAGTGAGCCAAGATCATGTACTGCACTCCAGCCTGCATGACAGAGCAAGACTCCGTTTCAAAAAGAAAAAAAAGAAGAAGAAAAAATTTAAAAAGAATATATCTGATAAGCAACTTGTATCTAGAATAAAGAACTCTTATAACAAAATAATAAATTATTACAATAATAAAAAGACAACCCAATTAAAAAATGAGCAGGGTGT
This sequence comes from Symphalangus syndactylus, assembly GCF_028878055.3. NCBI lineage: Eukaryota > Metazoa > Chordata > Mammalia > Primates > Hylobatidae > Symphalangus > Symphalangus syndactylus. The sequence goes on from NC_072429.2 coordinate 47,442,896, forward strand.
AGTAGTAAGCACCTATGATTCCAGCTACTTGGGAGGCTAAGGTGGAAGGGTCCTTGAATCGAGGAGTTTGAGGCTGTAGTGCACTATGATTACATCTGTGAATACCCACTTCACTCCAGCCTGGGCAACATGGTGAGACCCCCTCTGTAAAAGAAATTTTTTCTTTTCTTTTTTATTTTTATTTTTTTTTGAGACGGAGTCTCGCTCTGTCACTGCCCTACTGGAGTACAATGGCATGATTTCAGCTCACTGCCACCTCCGCCTCCTGGGTTCAAGTGATTCTCCTGCCTCAGCCTCCTGAGTAGCTGGGATTACAGACATGCACCACCACGCCTGGCTAACTTTTTGTATTTTTTTAAATGGCTGTTATGCTTTTAATGGTGGCATATACAAAATTCATCAATGCAAAAGATGTTTTACATACTCATAGACATAGTGATTAATGTAAATTATATCTTGACAATGTAAAGTACAGTGTGTTTGGCCTCAGAAAAGAAAGTAGAGAGTTAGCTGCAACTTAAGATAACCGGAAAGGCTCCTCACGTTGTTTTTGCTCACCACCTTTATTATGATACTTCTAAATGATATCTGGGGAGGGAATTAAAAAATAATACAAAACTCTTTCCAGCTGTGGTTCAAAGAACTCTAGTGAAGCTGTATGGCAATGACATTGTGGGACCATGAACTTTCCCTAGAAGTATTTCCAATAACAGGCAGTTAAGAAGCTTAATAGTTTCAAAGTCTGGAAAGCAGTAAAGATATCTTAGAGAATTTAAAAACATAAACTCCATTTCTCTCCTACAGAGACATTTTAAAGCATGGACATAACTTTAAGGAGATTGAGAAAACATCAGTAGTTTTCATAAAACTTCAATGAACACCCCAAGGCACAAGTGTTGAAAACGGCCTGTTCACTAGAACATCATTTTTGGAGATACAGGTATGCTGTGCTTGCAGTGAGAGGACGACTTTATCCCTAGTTAAAAGTACCAGGTGTCAAGCTCAGCTTCCATTTACACAGGATGCACCAATAATCCCTATGATAGTGAATCATTCAAGTACTATTTCCAATAGGTCTTTTGCCTATTTGCTTAGTCAGTATTGGGGTTCTTTTAAACTCCGTGGGCCTGAAGATTTTTTTTTTTTTTTTGAGACGGAGTCTCACTCTGTCGCCCAGGTTGGAGTGCAGTGGTGCAATCTTGGCTCACTGCAACCTCCGCCCCCAGGGTTCAAGCGATTCTCCTGCCTCAGCCTCCGGAGTGGCTGGGATTACAGGCACCTGCCACTGCGCCCAGCTAATTTTTGTATATTTAGTAGAGATGGGGTTTCACCATCTTGGCCAGGCTGGTCTTGAACTTTTGACCTCATGATCCACCTGCCTCGGATTCCCAAAGTGCTGGAATTACAGGTGTGAGCCACCACACCTGGCTGGTCTGTAGAATATTTTAAAAGGCTAGAACTACCTCAAAAATAGTATCGAAATAATACCGAGCCCTTTTAAAAGAGCTCACTGGATATTTTAATAACATTTATGGAAAGAAAGAAAGACAAAATTTGCAGTAGCTGAGTTCCTTTCAAGTGAAAGGTAATAATGTAGAACTAACATGTAGGCTAAAATGTTTGGTAATTAATGTCAAAAATTGCCAAGATTATTAATATATATTTTGGTAATCACCATTGGGCAGGTTAATTTTTTGTGCAAAATACACTATATATTAATAGAACAGGAAAATCATTATTTCAGACTGCTAACAGAAGAAAACCCACAGCAAGAGAAGCATCTATAGGGCAATTAAATGTTAGGGAAGTTACTAGCTTTAGAATACATCAATACACTTCGATTACGGAAATATTTCATTTTTAAAACTAGAGTGTTTTAATATACTTTCAGTAACAACCCAATCTAAGGAGGCTTGGAGGCTTGTGAAAAAGACATATCCACAAAGATGCTGCATTTCTAGTGTGGGGGTGAATTAATGCTTCTGTAAGGAGGAAGGAACTGAATCACCTCAGCATCAATAAACAGCATTTTTCTTTTAAATAGTAACTCATAATCTGATGACTCAGTTTGCTTTACTAGTTCAAAATTAGGCAGGAGAAGAACTAAGCTAACTGGTCAGACCCAGAAACACAATGATTTGGCAAGCCGCAGTCACTCAGCTCATGATGTGTGATAATCAGCAGAAAGGCTGCTCAACTCTTGTCCATTCCTTCACATCTGTAGAGGAGTTTGATATAACCACTTCTCTTTATCAACTTTAAGCTGCATACAGGCAAAGAGATCATAAACTGCAGGGAGGTGATAATGGTCTCGGGGGAAGTTATGTTTCTCCTGTAGAGGTGAATTAAGTAATACTTCCTGGGTCTTCTTCCAAAGCAGCCACTTGTCTTCTCCAGAGGATAACTGGCTGAGGTTGCCCATCTTCTTTCCTGGCAGGACCCAGTCAGCTGTGTTAAAGGGACACCAGGAAGTGCTCATATGGGCCTTTTAAGCTTTTGCTTGCCAGTTCTGTCTTCAGTACTAGGCACTTCCTTGGGATTTCCTTCTTTATATGGGGGCCTGATAAGCCACTCTGACAAGGGGCTGTTCTTTATGACTTGGAAGGAATCAGCAATTCTAGAAGGAACCATTACCTTTGGTGCTTTAGTTTGTTCTATTAATTCTTTTCTAGAAGGACAGAGCCACATATTCAGGGAATCTTTATGCTTCTCAGGCTCAGGTTTGGGTTCCACGGGCATCCCATTTTTATCCTTTCCTTCTTTCTTCAGAAGCCACTTATACAGAGCCTCCTTCTCACAGTTCTCATCACACACACACTCTGCAAAGCTTGTACAGGGCTCATTGGCTCTGCACACCTCCTCTACCTTACATGGGTCCTGATGGTTCCAGACAAGCCAATCCTCTGTAACCATGCTGGGGGTGGACAATGGTTTATTGGCCTCCAAGTGGTCATTCAGGCACTTCAGATTGCCCATGTTTTCAATCCCCACACTTTGGGGCTGGTTTCCCTGACAGTTGGTACAGGAGTCAGTATTGACAAGCCAATCACTCACATTATAGGACTGGAACAAGGGCTTAAACTTCTCACTGGTTTCACGACTGCCATTCTCAGGCTTCCTCAGCTTATGGGATTCCTGGGGAGTCACCAGCCAATCTGATAGGTCTATCTCATCTTGATCAGGAAGCTTTAGATCTTTAACCTTTTCCATTTCAATGGAGAAATGACTAGTAGTGGAATGGCTGTTACAGTTTTGATAACTTGGTTTCTCAGGAATTTCCTGTTGCTGACTCTTGAGGAGCCAGTTTTCTAAGCCCTTTAGGTTTCCCCAGACATTACTGAAGAAATTGCAGGCTCTGGAAAAAGTCTGGCTATTCTCCAAGGTCTGCTTTTGGGTGAGCCAGTCCTGGGGGTTGGTGCTGGGTATGTAGGGAGCCTGATGACCACTGGCAGGTTGGCTTCCAAGCAGCCATTCGCTGAGAGGGACAGCTACAATACTGGATGCTGACTTCTGCTCTGGCATTGGGTTATAGTTTCTCTTGTCCAGGAAGGGCCCAATATTTGATGAACTAGCATGAGCCATGAAGGGCTCAGGAATTTGAATGATTTTGAGAGACCCAAATGTGGTGATGGTCTGGTGCAGAGCACTTGTGTCAGCTTCAAAGAGCAGGACAGTTGAATCTTTAGGCTTAAGGGTCAGACTGCACAGTCTCTTCAGGCATGCAGAGACTTGATTGGCTAGATCTTTGTTTTGGGTACACTCCAGTTGATGAGTAAGACAACTGAATTGGCCCAATAACCACTAGAGCTACTGAGCCTGCTGTTGAAGTGTCTCCTCTTGAAGCTGATAGATGAGGTCCACCTGTTCATATAGCCACACCTCACGGCTTCTAAGACATTCCAGGTGACAGCTTATGCAACTGTGAATCTGAGCTTTGACCTCTCGCAAGTTATCTTTAATTTGCTGTTCAGCCCGGAGAACTCCACCAATAGCAAGCTCCAAGTCCTTCCATGCATCACTACACCTCAAAAGGGGCTTTTTTTTGAGACGGAGTCTTGCTCTGTCGCCCAGGCTGGAGTGCAGTGGCACGATCTTGGCTCACTGCAAGCTCCGCCTCCCGGGTTCAGGCCATTCTCCTGCCTCAGCCTCCCGAGTAGCTGAGACTACAGGCGCCTGCAACCACACCCGGCTAATTTTTTGTATTTTTAGTAGAGACGGGGTTTCACCGTGTTAGCCAGGATGGCCTCTATCTCCTGACCTCGTGATCCGCCTGCCTCGGCCTCCCAAAGTGCTGGGATTACAGGCGTGAGCCACCACACCTGGCCTCAAAAGGGGTTCTCTATTACTGGAGCTGCCACTCTGGTCTTAGAAGATATTCATTCTGCTAACTGCTCCAGGTCCGAGTGCCTCTCCGAGCGATCCGAGGGGACTTTGGGTGGACTGAGACACGGACCAACAAACCTAGGGCCCAAAGCAATTTTTTGTATTTTTAATAGGGATGGGGTTTTGCCACATTGGCCAGGCTAGTCTCGAACTCCTGGCCTCAAGTGATCTGCTGGCCTCGGCCTCCCAAAGTGCTGGGATTACAGGCATGAGCCACTGCTCCCGGACTAAAAAAATTTTTTTCTTTTGTCTATAACCTTTAGATTTATTTTTATATTTATTAAGCAGTAAGCAAACAGTAAGAGTTGGGGAAGATTACCTAAAATGGTTTCTTTTGGAATAATTTTTTTAAAAATCAAATAACTGTTATTATTTTAAGTTGCATGGGACTGAAGCTGCACCTGGAGAGGAAATTTCATTTTCATGACCTGCAAAATTGATTAGGCAATGAGCTATTATTCCCCACTCCCTGTGAACACATTTATAAACTTCAATGGGGACAAATTCCATCTAATACTCTGAAAACCATTTCTCATCTCATAATTTACCCAAATCATGTGCATGAGTGCAAGAGGAAATAAACAGAAATCTTTAAGCATACATAAGCCACAATGGATTATTAATCTTGTACAGACAATCCAGCATTAAGGCTAATTTGATCTTTTAAACATTTTATGGAAAACATTTTATGGAAAACATTTGACATTTTCACTAGAAAAGCCCACAAGCTATCATAACCCCAAAGGCATACAGCCACGACGGGCAGGACTGGGATTGTGCCAGCGATTATAGTCCCTGGGGTAGATAGCATCTGACAAACAGCTTGGATGAAAGGCTAACTAAAGAGTTTCATTTTCCCATTCTCATCAGTGACGCACACTGTCTGCCCTGGGCCACTGCTGGAATCTGCATTCCTCAAGACAGGGAGCGCCAACTGCTCAAAATAAGTCAGGTTAACCACATAATGTCCAACTTGGCATCCACATTTTCCAGGTGGAGGCTCTAACCCAACTCTAAATAAAGGCCCCTGGATGCCGGACAACATGACATCAAATCCTATTCTTCTCCCTCCCTGTCTGACTTCCTCTCTATAAAATCCACTGGGGTCGCGGTCAGGATTGCAGTCAGGTTGGGGTTGCAATTCAGGTTAGGTCCGGGTCAGGGTCACGATTCAGGCCCTGCTCACCCTGTACCATAGGCCCCCAGCAATTTTTTTTTTTTTTTTTGAGATGGAGTCTCACTCTTTTGCCCAGGCTGGAGTGCAGTGGCTTGACCTCGGCTCACTGCAACTTCCACCTCCCAGGTTCAAGCGATTCTCCTGCCTCAGCCTCCCGAGTAGCTGGGATTACAGGCATGCATCACCACACCTGGCTGATTTTTGTATTTTTAGTAGAGACGGGGTTTCCCCATGTTGGCCAGGCTGGTCTTGAACTCCTGACCTCAGGTGATCCGCCCACCTTGGCCTCCCAAAGTGCTGGGATTACAGGCATGAGCCACTGCACCCGGCCCCCAATTTTTTTTTTTTTTGAGATGGAGTCTCACTCTGTTACCACATTGGAGTGCAGTGGCACGATCTCGGCTTACTGCAACCTCCACCTCCCAGGTTGCAGCGATTCTCTTGCCTCAGCCTCTCAAGTAGCTGGGATTACAGGCACCCACCACCATGCCCAGCTAATTTTTGTATTTTTAGTAGAGACGGGGTTTCACCATGTTGGCCAGGCTGGTCTCGATCTCCTGACCTTGTGATCCACCCGCGTCAGCCTCCCAAAGTGCTGGGATTACAGGCGAGAACCACCGCGCCTGGCCCCAAATTTTTTTTAAATAAAAAAATAAGATATCACTTCACATACACTAGATGGCTAGAATTTAAAAGGCAGAGAATAGCAAATATTGACTAGGATGTAGAGAAACTGGAACCCTCACACATAACTAGTGGGAAAGTAAAATGGTGCAACCACTTGGAAAGCAGTCTGGCAGTTCTTCAAAAGTTTATATATAGAGTTGCCATATGACCAAGCATCCGCTCACCCAGGTACGTACCCAAGAGAAATGAAAATGTGTGTCCACACAAACACTTGGGCATGAAAGATCATTGCAGCATTATTTATAATAGTCAAAAAGTGGAAATAACTCAACTGTCCTTAACTAATTAATGGTCAATAAAAGTGGTATATCAATGGAATATTATACACAATGGAATATTTTTGGCAATAAGAAGGATATAAAGAAATGAAGTACTGATACATGCTACAACATGGGCAAACCTGTAAAACATGATGCTAAGGGCAGGCCGCAGTGGCTCAGGTCTGTAATCCCAGCACTTTGGGAGATCAAGGAGGGCAGATCACCTGAGGTCAGGAGTTCGAGACCAGCCTGGCCAACATTGTGAAACCCTGTCTCTACTAAAAATACAAAAAATTAGCTGGGCATGGTGACTTGTGCCTGTAATCCCAGCTACTCAGAAGGCTGAGGGAGGAGAATTGCTTGAACCCAGGAGGTGGAGGTTGCAGTGAGCTGAGATCGCACCACTGCACTCCAGCCTGTGTGATGGAGCGAGACTCCGTCTCAAAAACACACACATAAAAAACAACAACAAAAAAATGATGCTAAGAAGCCAGACACAATCACATATTGCATGATTCGATTTATGTTGTGTCCAGTATAGGCAAATCTATAGATACAGAAAGCAGATTAGTGGTTGTCTGGGGATGAGGTAGGGGCGTTGGTGATTGGGGTTGATGGCTATATTAATCCATTCTCACACTACTATGAAGAAATACCCCAAGACTAGGTAATTTATAAAGGAAAGAGGTTTAATTGACTCACAGTTCTGCATGGCTGGGGCGGCCTCAGGAAACTTACAATCACAGCAGACGGCAAAGGAGAAGCAGGCACCTTTCTCACAGGGCAGCAGGATGGAATGAGTGTAAGCAGGGGAAATGCCAGACGCTTATAAAGCCATCAGATCTCGTGAGACTCACTAATTATCATGAGAACAGCATGGGGGAAACCACCTCATCATCTAATTACCTCCACCTGGTCCCACCCTTGACCTGTAGGGATTATGGGGATTACAATTCAAGATGAGATTTTTGGTGGGGACAGAGCCAAACTATATCAATGGCTAAAGGTACATGTTTCTTTTGGGAGTGATAAAAATGTTCTAAAATTAACTGTGGTGATGGTTGCACAACTATGTGAATATACTTAAAACCATTGAATTGAATAGCATGCTTTAAGTTGGTGAGCCGTATAATATATGACATATCTCAATAAAGCTATTATCAAAATGAATAAATAAATAAATAAGACTGGGCGCAGTGGCTCACGGCTGTAATCCCAGCACTTTGGGAGGCTGCGGGGTATGGATCACCTGGGGTTGAGAGTTCAAGACCAGCCTGACCGACATGGAGAAACCCCATCTCTACTAAAAATACAAAATTAGCCAGGCATGGTGGTGCATGCCTGTAATCTCAGCTACTAGGGAGGCTGAGGCAGGAGAATTGCTTGAACCTGGGAGGCAGAGGTTGCAGTGAGCAGAGATCACACAATCGCACTCCAGCCTGGGCAACAAGAGCAAAACTCCATCTCAAAAATAAATAAATAAATAAATAAATAAATAAATAAATAAATAAATAAATAAATAAATGGTAGATCTCTGCACCCAGCTAGATACCTCCTTCTAACAAAATGTGGGTCCATTGTTCACTTCCTGAAGATACAGTAGCTCAGCCAGCCAGCTGTGCTTCCCTGCCCCCAATCACGCCATCATCTAGCCCCTCTTTCTTCATCATGTCCACTAGGATAGCATCCTGTTTAGGGAAGACCGTGACACAATAGTTAATTCCATGATGGGACAATAGAATTATAACAGAGGGGCAGCTGGAGTCAGACCCAGAAGCCACCCCTGGATTAGACATCAAATCTCTGTGTCTGCAGGACAGGTGATTTGAGCCCAAGGTAGAAACCAAGGTGAGAGGGGCTGGCAACTCCAAGAGTGTGATTGTCAGTGGTGATAATGATGGTGATGGTGCTGGTGGTGGTGATAAGAGTTAGCAATTACTGGCAGGGTGCAGTGGCTCACACCTGTAATCCCAGCACTTTGGGAGGCTGAGGTGTGTGGATTGCTTGAGCTTAGGAGTTCTAAGCCAGCCTGGACAACATGGTGAAACCCCATCGCTACAAAAAAAAAAATACAAAAATTAGCTAGGCATGGTGGTACAAGTCTATAGTCCTTGCTACTTGGGAGGCTGAGGTGGGAGGATTGCCTGAGTCTGGGAGGTTAAGGCTGCAATGAGCTGTGATTGTCATTGCACTCCAGCCTGGGAGACAGACCCTGTCTCAAAAACAAACAAGCAAACAAAAACAAAAACAAAAAATGACTGGGCAAGGTGGCTCATACCTGTAATCCCAGCACTTTGGGAGGCCGAGATGGATGGATCACTTGAGGTCAGGAGTTCGAGACCAGCCTGGCTAACATAGTGAAACCCCATCTCTACTAAAAATACAAAACTTAGCCAGGTGTGGTGGCATGTGTCTGCGGTCCTAGCTACTCGGGAGGCTGAGGCAGGAGAATCGCTTGAACCCGTGAGGCGGAGGTTGTAGTGAGCTGAGATTGCACCACTACACTCTAGCCTGGGCAACAAAGTGAGACTCCATCTCAAAAAAAAAAAAAAAAAAGACTTAGCAATCACTGAGCATTTACAAATCAGGTCTGCATATGCATTTATGCGTTTTTTCTTTCCATTCTCAAAACAATTCTGTCAGATAAAAGATGTTGCTATCCCTATTTTAGGTATGAGGAAATTTGGGTTTAAAGAGGTTGCATATCTGGGCCAAGGTCACACAGCCAGAAGAAGCAGAGGCCAGATTGGAAACCAGGTCTACTGTGATCAACTAATATTAAAATCCCCCCGATGTCCCTGTTCTGGCAGGATTAAGGGGCACTGAGGTTGTGTGGGCAAAAGAGTGGCTCCATAGAGGCCAGAGGCCTCCCTACCCCATTCACACTCTGTCCAAGGCCCAGGGTCCCCTGAATGAAAGCATGGGGGCTTATTTCTCACCGGGAGCACTGATAATGAATTTCAGGGAAGACTTGTGAAAGCTGTAACTCAGCTGGAAATAGAAATGAGAGCCAGCCCAGACCAGCACTTCCGGGGTGTCTGGAGGGAAGAAGCAACTACCAGAGGAAGGAGCAGGCTGTGGAGCAGAGTGTGGGAACTCAGCACCACCAGCCTGAGAGCTGTAGCCAGTAAGCCAGGCAGCCTGGAACTTGGGCCTAACTTCCCTCCATGGCCCTCAGCTTCCTCTTTGGAGGACCAGATGGTCAGTCTGGAAGAGCTGTGATGTCCCTGCTTATCAATACAGCTGATGTGTCTTACTGCTGAGGACAATCCCATGCATGCACCTGTTGTGACGCTTCCTAGGTACTGAGGCCCTGGCCACAGACCGCAAGGGTCCACCCACCCTCCAATCCCATTCTTATACTACTGACCCTGTTATGAATCAAGTTGTGTCTCCAAAAAGATAATGCTGAAATCCTAATCTATGGTAGTTGTGAATGTGACCTTACTTAGAAATAGGTCAAGTGGTGTGTGGATTGCTTGAGCCTTTGCAGATGCAATTGAGTTAAGGTGAGGTCATTAGGGTAGGTCCTAATCCAATGACTGGTGCTTTTTTTTTTTTTTTTTTTGAGACAGAGTCTTACTCTGTCCCCCAGAATGGAGTGCAGTGGTGCAATCTCAGCTCACTGCAACCTCCACCTCCTGGGCTCAAGCAATTCTGCCTCAGCCTCCTGAGAAGCTGGGGTTACAGTCGTGAGCCACCACGCCCAGCTAATTTTTTTTTTTTTTTTGAGATGGAGCTTCGCTGTTGTTGCTCAAGCTGGAGTGCAGCGGCATGATCTCAGCTCACTGCAACCTCCGCCTCCTGGGTTCAAGCGATTCTCCTACCTCAGCCTCCCGAGAAGCTGAGATTACAGGCGCCTGCCACCACACCCACCTAATTTTTTGTATTTTTAGTAGAGACGGAGTTTCACCATGTTGGCCAGGCTGGTCTCGAACTCCTGACCTCAGGAGACCCATTTGCCTCGGCCTCCCAAAGTGCCAGGATTACAGGCATGAGCCACCGCACCTGGCATTTTTTCTTTTCTTTTCTTTTCTTTTCTTTCTTTTTTTTTTTTTCTAGAGATGGGGTCTCCCTATGTTGCCCAGGCTGGCCTTGAACTCTAGCCTCAAGCAGTCTTCCTGCCTCAGCCTCCCAAAGCACTAGGATTACAGGCATGAGCCACTGTACCTCACCTGGTGTCTTCATAACAAGAAAGGCTATGTGAAGACAGAGACACACAGAAGGGAGAATGCCATGTGACGAAGGAGGCAGAGATTGGGTCCAGGCACACCTGGGACTACCAGAAGGTAGAAGTGGCAAGGAGAGATCCTCCTCTAGAGCAGGAGTCCCCAGTCCCTGGGCCTCGGACCAGTACTGGTTTGTGGCCTGTTGGGAACCGGGCTGCAGTGGGTGAGCGAGCATTACAGCCTGAGCTCTGCCTCCTGTCAGATCAGTGGCGGCATTAGATACTCATAGAAGCACGAACTCTATTGTGAATTGCACATGCGAGGGATCTAGGTTGCATGCTCCTTAGGAAAATCCAACTAATGCTCGGCTCGGAGTGAGGTGGAACAGTTTCACCCTGAAATCATCCCCCTTCCCATCCATGGAAAAATCGTCTTCCAAGAAACCAGTCCCTGGTGCCAAAAAGGTTAGGGACCGCTACTCTAGAGATTTCAGAGGAATTGTGGCCCTACCAACACCTTGATTTTGGACTTCTAGCCTCTGGAACTATGAGAGAATAAATATCTGTTGTTGTTTTTTTAGCCACGAAATTTGTGATACTTTGTTATGGCAGTTCTTGGAAACTAACATAGACCCCTCAACATGCTTACATGCCCCAGCTGCACCAGCCATTGTTCTGTTCCTCCACTGCCTGGCTCCTTCCCACTCCAGGGCCTTTGTGTGTGCTGCTCCTTTCAGAATGTTGCACACCCACCCGCCCCCCATCACTCCCATCCTCCCTCCAAACTCAGGGTAAATCACTGCCTTCAGGGAAACCTGACCCTGGGTATTCCAATTTCCACTCATGGTAGCAGGCTGAGTGCATTCCTCGTAGCCCTGCCACATCTGTAGTTAACTACTTACTCATACAGTTGTGTTCTGCCCATTTCCCCTGTCCAGCTGTAAGTGCCATGACAACTACTGACCTGGCACATGCACCAGCAGTCCTATCCCATGCAGAGCACGGTACGCACAGGGATAGACCGCATGGATAAAGGGTGTGCGGAAATCCTGGCCTGGCACTGGAAGGCCCAGGCTGTGGGGCCTCTGCTCCCTTCGCAGCCTGCACTCCGGCTTCCCTGGCCCCCCACCATTCCCACTCCTTTTAGCCAAGCCACAGCTTACTTTATCTGAATGACCTGGCCTCAATGTCTTCTGCGCAAGGCCTGCATTAGAGCAGGTTCAGACTCAGGGAAGTGAGCCCAGAGTAGCAGGTAGGGCAGAGGGGAGGGAGAGGGGACAGACGGGAGTGGAAAGAGGTCTTAAGACTGAGACAATGTTGGGATTGTCTCTCTCTCTCTCTCTCTTTCTCTCTGTCTCTCTCTGTCTTTTGAGACTAGGTCTTGCTCTGTCACCCAGGCTGAAATGCAGTGGTGTGATCATAGCTCACTGCAGCCTTTAACTCCTTGGGCTCAAGCAATCCTACTGCCTTGAGCTCCCAAAGCACTGGGATTACAGGCGTGAGCCACCATGCCTAGCTGGATTTTCTTTACGGCATATTTTAAACATTAAACAGGCCAGGTATGGTGGCTCACACCTGTAATCCCAGCACTTTGGGAGGCCAAAGCGGGAGGATCACGAGGTCAGGAGATCAAGACCATCTTGGCCAACATGGTGAAACCCTGTCTCTACTGAAATACAAAAATTAGCTGGGCTTGGTGGCGCGCGCCTATAATCCCAGCTACTCTGGAGGCTGAGGCAGGAGAATTGCTTGAACCAGGGAGTCGGAAGTTGCAGTGAGCCGAGTTCGCGCCACTACACTCCAGCCTGGTGACAGAGCAAGACTCCGTCTCAAAAATAAAATAAATAAACATTAAACAAATGATACGTGTTCAATGTAGGGAAAAGAAATCTTAGAAAACATCATGAGCAAAAAAGGACAATAGAATAAAAACCACCCATATTCCAACTGCACAGAGTAACCTTTGTTAGCACTTTGTCGTATATTCTCCTGGGTCTTTTTTTTTTTTTTCCGAGACGGAGTCTGCCTCTGTCACCTAGGCTGGAGTGCAGTGGCACTATCTTGGCTCACTGCAACCTCCGCCTCTCGGGTTCAAGTGATTCTTCTGCCTCAGCCTCCCAAAGATGGCCTCAATCTCCTGACCTCGTGATCTGCCTGCCTCAGCCTCCCAAAATGCTGGGATTACAGGCGTGAGCCACTGCGCCTGGCCTTCTCCTAGGTCTTTATGTGAGCCTATTGTAGAGGAGAGAAAGTGTAGGGAATTCCCTGCATTCTTAGGACATGATTTTGAAAAACCAGAGTTTCCAGGAAGCCTCATTGCTCCTCTGAGGCCAGGGCATATATCAATGTGTGCCTTCCCATGTCTGGTCATGATGTGGGTAAGGGTCCAGGGCGAGGACCCTCTGACCTGGACAGGAATGAACTATTGCTGCTCTGCGGGTGCCATCCTAGCCTCACTCTCCAGGCCTGCCCGTCTTTGAAGCAGCTTACTGCAGCCAGAGACACTTCCCACCCCAAGGGAACTCGAAGCTTGTGTCAAGGCCAAGGAAAAATTCCCCCTCCGCCCTCTGAAGGCTTGCTGAAAATCACTGACAAGAGGCAGATTAATAGGAGGAAAAATATACAAATTTATTTGATCAGAGTTTTATGTGTCACTAAGGCCTTCAGAATGAAGACCCAAACACAGAGGGCAAATTGTCTATTTTTACGTTTAGGTTCATCAAAGTATGGACACCCTTGCTGAAATATAATTGGACAGAAAGGGTATGCTCTAATGCTAATAGAATGAGTGGGGAAACCCAGCCACGCCCGTCTGTCTAGATTCTTCTTGGCCTCTCTGAGCATGTGTTCCTTCTTTCTGAGTGTGGGGGCAGGGCCCTCTCTGGAAGGGGGATTTTATAATCTACACTCAAACAATGTAGGTCAGACCTTCCCTTCCCTTCCCTCCCCTCCCCTCCCCTCCCCTCCCCTCCCCTCCCCTCCCCTCCCCTCCCCTCCCCTCCCCTCCCCCTCCCCTCCCCCTCCCCTCCCCTCCCCCTCCCCTCCCCTCCCCCTCCCCTCCCCCTCCCCTCCCCTCCCCCTCCCCTCCCCCTCCACCTCCCTTCCTCCTCCCTCCTCCCCTCCCCCCTCCCCTCCCCTGCCTCCCGTCCCTCCCCTCCCCTCTGTCCTCTTCCCTCCCCTTCCCTCCCCTTCCCCTCCCCTTCCCCTCCCTTCCCCTCCCTTCCCTTCCTTTCTCTCTCTCTTTTTTTCTTTCTTTCTTCTCTTTTTTTTTTTTTGAGATGGAGTTTTGCTCTTGTCGCCCAGGCTAGAGTGCAATGGCACGATCTCAGCTCACTGCAACCTCCGCCTCCCGGGTTCAAGCGATTCTCCTGCCTCAGCCTCCCAAGAAACTGGGATTACAGGCATGCGCCATCACGCCCAGCTAATTTTTTATATTTTTAGTAGAGATGGGGTTTCTCCATGTTCGTCAGGATGGTCTTGAACTCCTGACCTCAGGTGATCTGCCTGCCTTGGCCTCCCAAATTGCTGGGATTATAGGAGTGAGCCACTGCACCCGGCCTTTTTTTTTTTTTTGAGATGGAGTTTTGCTCTTGTTGCCCAGGCTGGAGTGCAGTGGCATGATCTCAGCTCACTGCAAGCTCCGCCTCCCAGGTTCAAGCGATTCTCCTGCCTCAGCCTCCTGAGTAGCTGGGATTATAGGCACCCGCCACCACGCCCAGCGAATTTTTTGTATTTTTAGTAGAGATGGGGTTTCACTATGTTGGCCAGGCTGGTCTCGAACTCCTGACCTCAAGTGATCCATTTGCTTTGGCCTCCCAAAGTGCTGGGATTACAAGCATGAGCCATTGCACCTGGCCTATTTTTTTTTTTTTTTTTTTGAGATAGGGTATCACCCTGTCACTCAGGCTGGAGTACAGTGGTACCATCACAGCTCACTGCAACCTCTACCTCCAGGGGTCAAGTGATGCTCCCACCTCAGCCTCCCAAGTAGCTGGGACTATAGGCGTGTGCCACCATGCCTGGCTGATTTTTTTTTTTTGTAGAGATGGGATCTCCCTATGTTGCTTAGGCTGGTCTCAAACTTCTGGGCTCAAGTGATCCTCCTGCCTTGGCCTCCCAAAGTGCTGGGATTACTGGCATGAAATCAAGGCACAGAGCAAGCTGGGCTTTGGAGCAACCCACTAGGCTTCAAGTCCCCACTCTCAATTACTTAAGCCAGTTATTTCACCTCCCTGAGCCATTTATCCGTCTATCAAATGGGGCTAGAATTATTCCTACCTGACAGGGTGGCTGGTGAAATGATATACAAGTGAAGTGATATATGCAACACTTGGCATAATGTCTGGAACAAGGTAAACACTTTATTATTATTATTATAATTTAGGTTGATGCATGTGGATTTTATAACCTACACTCAAACAATGTAGGTCAGATCATTTTTCTTTTCTTTTCTTTTGAGACAGAGTCTCGCTCTTGTTGCCCAGGCTGGAGTGCAGTGGCCTAATGTCTTCTCACTGCAACTTCCGCCTCTCAGGTTCCAGTGATTCTCCTGCCTCAGCCTCCCGAGTAGCTAAGATTACAAGTGCCCACCACCACGCCTGGCTAATTTTTGTTTTTAGTAGAGATGGGGTTTCACCATGTTGCTCAGGCTGGTCTCGAACTCCCGACCTCAAGTGATCCACCCGTCTCGGCCTCCCAAAGCGCTGGGATTACAGGCGTGAGCCACTGTGCCAGGCCCGCAATTACTTTTGCACCTACCTACTGTCATCCCCACAATCGCCTTCTGGGCAGAAACTAGCAGGTTCTCTTGGAGAAGTCACAGGCGTGGCCGTTTCCTGCAAAGAGCCAAACCCCCATTCCTCTGTGCCCCTCCTCTCCCACCAAGTGCTTTATAAAAAAAGCTCTTGTTACCGGAAATAACTGTTCATTTTTCTCTCCTCCCTCCTAGGTCATACTTTTCAGAAAAAGAATCTGCATCCTGGAAACCAGAAGAAAATATGAGACAGGGAATCATCGTGTGATGTGTGTGCTGCCTTTGGCTGAGCAGGTGGAGTCCTGCTCAGGCGTTGGGTACAGTGTGTTTCATCGTGGTGGCTTGAGGGGAACCTGCTGTTCAGAGCTGTGACTGTGGTGAGTGTTTCTAAACATGCTTGGTTTGGGGGTAGCAAAGGGCAATGGAATGCAGGCTTTCTCAAACCTCACCCCTGACCCCAGGACTCAGGCCCACCTCATCAGGGCTTTGACGGAAGGGTCCTAGCTCCCTTCCTGAGGAACAGGAAATACCCTCCTTCCCAGCACCAGTAAAGCTGCGGTTTGGAGAAACGCCAGCACTAGAGTGCTGTGGAGAAATCAATCGTTGTTAACATCTCATTTTCAGGCTGCACTCAGAGAAGCTGCCCTTGGCTGCTGGTAGCGCCGGGCCTTCTCTCCTCGTCGTCATCCAGAGCAGCCAGTGTCCAGGAGGCAGAAGGTAGGCTCAAGATCAGCCTGGCAGAATGCCAAACCTAGGGCCCATGGCACCCAGAGGCAAGGGGGTGCCTGCTGGCTGCCCTGTCCCCACTCCCTGAGCTCTGTTTTACACTTTGCTGACTAAGGTCCTCCCTGGGGTGGGTTCCGGGGACAGGGGAGCCCAGGTCCCCAGGGGTTCTTGGTTGGGTAGGGCTGCACAGCACAGCTTCAAGTCTGGGTCTGGGATAGTTGCTGCCGTCTTTCTTCACCATACCTGTGGTCTCCTCGGGTCTTGGTGGGGCATGTGTGTGCAGGCCCTGCTCTGTTTTCAGCAAACCTCGCAGAGACAGGAGCTTTGGGGTGACTCATTCTCAGCCTGTCTCCTAGAGGTGTCTCTAAGAGCAGCCTCTGGGAGTGGCTGGGCACCAGGGAAAGGGGAACTGGGACGAAGTGCCCAGCCAGAGCCTTATTCCCAGAAGGGCAGGAGGGCAAGGGGAGAACGGTCATGGATTTCTTGGTGCCCACAGATGCCCCACTCCAGCCTGCATCCATCCATCCCCTGTCCCAGGGGTCACGGGGCCCAGAAGGCAGCCTTGGTTCTGCTGGGTGCCTGCCTGGTGACCCTTTGGGGGCTAGGAGAGCCAGCAGAGCACACTCTCCGGTGCCTGGTGCTCCACCTAGCCTCCCTGCAGCTGGGACTGCTGTTAAACGGGGTCTGCAGCCTGGCCGAGGAGCTGCGCCACATCCACTCCAGGTGACTCACTGAAGTACCCATGGTGACGGGGTATCCAACATGTGTCACTCCCTTGATGCCTAGCCCTGCCCCTCCTTGAACCTCTCTGGCTGAGCTGGGCTGGGGGCTGGGGTCTTGCTGTCACTCACAGGTATCGGGGCAGCTACTGGAGGACTGTGCGTGCCTGCCTGGGCTGCCCCCTCCGCTGTGGGGCCCTGCTGCTACTGTCCATCTATTTCTACTACTCCCTCCCAAATGCGGTCGGCCTGCCCTTCACTTGGATGCTTGCCCTCCTGGGCCTCTCGCAGGCACTGAACATCCTCCTGGGCCTCAAGGTATGACACAGGGGGAGGTAGAAGCTCTGGCCAAGTGGAGGCTGTGGCTGGTGTGGCCTGCCCTGAGCTGAGTACTGGGAGTGGGACTGGTTTAAAGGTTGGAGTCCGTGGAGTAGAACCTATAATGTCCTGGAACAGTGGGTTTGGCAATGGCAAAGGAGGGATCAAGTCAGGAGCAGGTTGGGAAGCCTTGGAGGAGGAGGAGTTCTCTGGGTATCCTTGATGGAGGCCCCCCAGCCCCATCCTGCTGTCCACAGGGACTGACCCCAGCTGAGATCTCTGCAGTCTGTGAAAAAGGGAATTTCAACGTGGCCCATGGGCTGGCATGGTCATATTACATCGGATATCTGCGGCTGATCCTGCCAGGTGGGCCATCCTCTCTGTCCCCATTTCTAGATCTACAAAACAGACACTAAGACACACAGTCTCTTGTGTTTCTAAACACACAGAACTCACTATACTTTTCAAAGCATTTTCATGTCTATCAAATCCTTTAATCCCAAGGCATGAAGGATGTTACTATGATGCCTAGTTTGCAGAAAAGAATGTGGGGCTTAGAGCCATTAAGTGACTTGCCCAAGGTCACTTGTAAATTCTTTTTTTTTTTTTTTTTTTTTTGAGAAGGAATCTCCCTCTGTTGCCCAGGCTAGAGTGCAGTGGTACCATCTCCGCTCACTGCAACCTCCTCCTCCCAAGTTCAAGTGATTATCCTGGCTCAGGTTCCCGAGTAGCTGGGATTATAGGCACTCACCACCATGCCTGGCTAATTTCTGTATTTTTAGTAGAGACAGGGTTTCACTGTATTGGCCAGGCTGGTTTCGAACTCCTGACCTCAAGTGATCTGCCTGCCTCAGCCTCCCAAAGTGCTGGGATTACAGGCGTGAGCCCAGCTGTAAGTTCTTTCAATAAATATTTACTGCATGCTGTGTGCTCTCATGTGCATTTTCTAATTCACACCCTGTGAGGAAGGAATAATCTTCATTCCTGTTTTATTTATACATTTTTAAAAATAAGAGGGTTTTGCTATGTTACCCAGCCTAGTCTCAACTCCTGGGCTCAAGCAATCTTCCCGCCTTGGCCTCCCAAAGTGCCATGATAACAAGCAGGAGCCACCATGCCCGTACCTATTTTAGATTTTTTTTTTTTTTTTTTTTGGGACAAAGTCTCACTCTGTTGCCCAGACTGGAGTGCAGTGGCACAATCTCAGCTTACTGCAACCTCTGCCTCCTGGGTTCAAGTGATTCTCTTGCCTCAGCCTTCCAAGTAGCTGGAATTACAGGTGCCTGCCAGCATGCCCGGCTATTTTTTTTTTTTTTTTGTATTTTTAGTAGAGATAGGGTTTCACCCTGTTGCCCAGGCTGGTCTTGAATTCTTGACCTCAAGTAATCCACCCACCTTGGCCTCCCAAAGTGCTGGGATTACAGGCATGAGCCACTGCACCAGCCTTAGATTTTTTTTTTTTAAATGGAGTTTCATTCTTTCACCCGGGCTGGAGTAAAGTGGCACAATCTGGGCTCACTGTAACTTCTGCTTCCCAGGTTCCAGTGATTCTCCTGCCTCAGCCTCCCAAGTAGCTGGGATTTTAGGCGCCTGCCACCACGCCCGGCTAATTTTTGTATTTTCAGTACAGACGGGGTTTCACCATGTTGGGTAGGCTAGTCTCAAACTCCTGACCTCAGGTGATCCACCTGCCTCGGCCTCCCAAAGTGCTAGAATTATAGGTGTGAGCCACTGTGCCCAGCCTTTTTTTTTAAGTGCAGTTCTGAGAGATCAAGTGATTTATCCGACATCACATAGCTTAGAGAGAGGAGGAGAAACGATTTGAACCCAGGTTTCTCCAGAGCCTGGACCCTAGACCACTGCATTTTGGAGCCTGTGTTTTCTGTTGTTGTTGTTTTTGTTTTTTTGTTTGTTTGTTTTGTTTTCTTTTGAGATGAAGTCTCTTTCCGTTGCCCAGGCTGGAGTACAGTGGCGACAAGATCTCGGCTCACTGCAACCTCTGCCTCCCAGGTTCAAGTGATTCTCCTGCCTGAGCCTCTTGAATAGCTAGGATTACAGGCACGTGCCACCATGCCTGGCTAATTTTTGTATTTTTAGTAGAGACATGGTTTCACCATGTTGCCCAGGCTAGTCTCAAACTCCTGACCTCAAATGATCCACCTGCCTCAGCCTCCCAAAGTGCTGGATTACAGCCGTGAGCCACTGTGCCTGGCCTAAGCCTGTGTGTTTTATTCTTCTGACTTGCAGGCTAAAGCGGCAGCTCTTCCATATCTCATTGCTATCTCCTAGGGCTTCTACTAGGAGACTGATCTGGGGCTAGAGGCCTCCCTCTGTGCACACAAGAATGCTGGAAATGTCACCTCCCAGGGCTCTGCCTGCCTCTCAGCCCTGAAAGCCATGGTGGAAAGGGGTGGGGCTGATATAGACATCTGAGGAAAGAAGTGAGGGAGGGCAAAGGGTGGTGCAGTAAGAGGAGGGGTGGGGAGGGCTTTTGGAGGCGCTGCCCCTCCTGGCCTCCTGTACAATGAGAGTGCACTGGACTCTCCATTCTCTGGCACTCACACACTGAGGGGGCCAATGACCTGGGTCTCACTCCTGAATCAGGTGGGAGATAGGGTTAGCAGGAATGACTTCTTGGGCTTCCCTGCCTCAGGGCTCCAGGCCCGGATTCGAACTTACAATCAGCATTACAACAACCTGCTACGGGGTACAGTGAGCCAGCGGCTGTATATTCTCCTCCCGTTGGACTGTGGGGTGCCTGATAACCTGAGTATGGCTGACCCCAACATTCGCTTCCTGGATAAACTGCCCCAGCAGACCGCTGACCGTGCTGGCATCAAGGATCGGGTTTACAGCAACAGCATCTATGAGCTTCTGGAGAACGGGCAGCGGGTAAGTGTGCAGAGGAGTGGGGGTCCCTGGGGAGGGGTCAGGACCTCAGAACCCTGGGCCCTAGCCAAGCACTGATGAAAATTCATTGCCCTTCTCTGAGCTCTAGTGTCCCTAGCTGGTCCCAGATCTGGGCAGGGTTCTGCTCTGAATGATAATGATGAGTAACATTTATTGAGCACTTACTACAATCTGGATGCTATTCTGGGTGTGTCATCTGATCACCTCATTGAATTCTCACCACCACCCTATGGGGTAGGGACTGTTAGCATTCCCACTTTACAGAGGAGGACACTGAGGCTCAGAGACACCGTAGGAAAGTGGACGATTTAAACTTGACTGTACCATGCTCTTGACTATAAAGCTGCCCCAGACGAAGGCTGTGAGAGCATCTGAAGGATTTCATGTGGGTGCAGGGGAACCCAGACCAGAGTTGAACCCAGAGCCCAGCCCCAGACCTGATGCCCAGCTGGAGCAGTTGACAGCCTCGGGTCTTGCCGTAGGATCTTAGGAGAAGGATCTGTGAAGGGTAAATTTAGCCCAGCCCTGTCCCTGATTTCAGAGTTGGGTATCAGAGGCAAAGGCAGGCCAGACAGCATAGACCCGATTAGGGTGGCCACCTCCCAAGACTCTATCGTTACGGGCTGAGGGAGTGGGGCCTCAGCCCGTGGCACTGGGGGCCAGAGCCTGGACTGGACCCTCCATTCTCCATCCGCCTGGCCCCTGGCTTAGTCTGGTCTTCCTCTTACCTCCTCCAGGCAGGCACCTGTGTCCTGGAGTACGCCACCCCCTTGCAGACTTTGTTTGCCATGTCACAACACGGTCAAGCTGGCTTTAGCCGGGAGGATAGGCTTGAGCAGGCCAAACTCTTCTGCCGGACACTTGAGGACATCCTGGCAGATGCCCCTGAGTCTCAGAACAACTGCCGCCTCATTGCCTACCAGGGTGAGGGGTTGATAGGGTGAGGGGTTGATAGGCTGGAGGGCAGGAGGAGTCGGGGGTCCCAGGGTCTCCCAAAGAGTCAGAAGGGGCTATGGAGCACCATGCCCTGGGCCTGTCCTTCCTTCCCTGGGAGAAGCCCCCTCTTCCCAGCACACCAGATTGCTTTTTTAGGTCTTTGACTATAATCCCTCAGGGGAGCTTGAAGAGGTGGGTTCTAGGGGCCCCTCACTTCATCTAGGATTCCAGAGGAAACAGGAGAGTCCCAGGCCAGTGTGTACTGGGCACAGGAGACTGGCGCTGCAGCCTTGGCTCTACTACTCCCTCACTGTGTGACCTCAGGCAGGTTTCTG
This sequence comes from Symphalangus syndactylus, assembly GCF_028878055.3. Lineage (NCBI taxonomy): Eukaryota > Metazoa > Chordata > Mammalia > Primates > Hylobatidae > Symphalangus > Symphalangus syndactylus. Next base: position 47,464,268 of record NC_072429.2, read on the forward strand.
CTCCTCTCTGAACATCAGCTTTAAAAGTGAGAGGGTGGAATTTCATTCTCTCTGAAATCACTTTTTTTTTCTTTGAGATGGAGTCTCACTCTGTTGCCCAGGCTGGAGTGAAGCAGCTCGATCTCGGGTCACTGCAACCTCCACCTCCCGGGTCCAAGCGATTCTCCTGCCTCAGCCTCCCAAGTAGCTGGGACTACAGGTGCCCGCCACCATGCCCGGCTAATTTTTGTATTTTTAGTAGAGACGGGGTTTCACCATATTGGCCAGGCTGGTCTTGAATTCCTGACCTCGTGATCCACCTGCCTTGGCCTCCCAAAGTGCTGGGATTACAGGCGTGAGCCACTGCGCTGGGCCTGAAACCACTTCTACCGCTAGGATTCCATGAAACTCTAGTACCGGTGGCTGGGGGGTGGGTAGGAAGAGGGGGTAGGGAGGATTAGGGGATCTTCCCAGCAAGTCCTCTAGGTGTGTTCGAGTGGGAATGTGTAAGATCCTCACTCCTCTCTCCCCTATCTCCCTGTTCCAGAACCTGCAGATGACAGCAGCTTCTCGCTGTCCCAGGAAGTTCTCCGGCACCTGCGGCAGGAGGAAAAGGAAGAGGTTACTGTGGGCAGCTTGAAGACCTCAGCGGTGCCCAGTACCTCCACGATGTCCCAAGAGCCTGAGCTCCTCATCAGTGGACTGGAAAAGCCCCTCCCTCTCCGCACGGATTTCTCCTGAGACTCAGGGTCACGAGGCCAGAGCCTCCAGTGGTCTCCAAGCCTCTGGACTGGGGGCTTTCTTCAGTGGCTGAATGTCCAGCAGAGCTATTTCCTTCCACAGGGGGCCTTGCAGGGAAGGGTCCAGGACTTGACATCTTAAGATGAGTCCTGTCCCCCTGGGCCAATCGTTTCCCCTCTCTGAGCCTCCGTGTCTTCAGCCTGTGAAATGGGATCATAATCACTGCCTTACCTCCCTCATGGTTGTTGTGAGGACTGAGTGTGTGGAAGTTTTTCATAAACTTTGGATGCTAGGTACTTAGGGGTGTGCCAGGTGTCTTTCATGGGAACTTCCAGACCCACTCCCCACCCTTCTCCCCTTCCTCTGCCCGGGGACGCCGAACTCTCTCGATAGTATCGACAGGCTCCTTTGCCCTCTGGCTCCTGGTCATGTTCCATTATTGGGGAGCCCCAGCAGAAGAATGGAGGGGAGGAGGAGGCTGAGTTTGGGGTAGTGAATCCCCCGGCTCCCACCCTGCAGCATCAAGGTTGCTGTGGATTCTCCTGCCGGGCAACTCTTGCGTAATCATGACTATCTCTAGGATTCTGGCACCACTTCCTTCTCTGGCCCCTTAAGCCTAGCTGTGTATCGGCACCCCCACCCCACTAGAGTACTCCCTCTCACTTGCGGTTTCCTTATACTCCACCCCTTTCTCAACGGTCCTTTTTTAAAGCACACCTCAGATTACCCAATGTGAGTGTGTTGTCTTTTTCCTGCTGGACTCTGACCGATATAACAGATGGGAATTACTATCCCTAATGTCCAAACCTGCCTGCACATGCATGCCTCCCTGCACCCCTCCTCATCCTGGTACAGGGCTGCAGGGTGCTGGGTGTCATTTACCATCTGGACAGAGCCTACCAGTTGGGCTGAGGGCACCTGTCCTTTCAGTGCCTTTCTCTTCAGTGAGAGGCTTGGGGAGCAGGGACCATAGGCTGGCCTGAGCCAGCACACAGATGATGCCATGAGGGTACACAGCTGTGTCCTGGGCAAGGGGCCACTCAAAGGAGCAGGTGTCACTATAGGTGCCAGATGAGAGAGCCTGCAAAGGCACAAGGGGGAAAGAGTTTGTGTGATGAGATGAGACAGTCCCTGGAGGGCCTTGGACAGCACAGCCAGCTGCCGTGCCATACCTTCCACCATCACGGTTACAACTGAGCCACTGATTCAACGCTGTGGTGGTGCAGCTGTCCCCATCTGGGAGGGAACGCAGCCCATCTCTGTTAGTTCCATTTGTCTTACCAGGCTGGGGTCATTCCCTCCCTCCCACCCTTTTTTTTTTTTTTTTTTTTTTTGAGTTGGAGTTTTGCTGTTGTCACTCAGTCTGGAGTACAACGGCACCATCTCGGCTCACTGCAACCTCCGCCTCCCGGGTTCAGGCGATTCTCCTGCCTCAGCCTCTCGAGTAGCTGGGATTACAGACATGCACCACCACCATGCCCGGCTAATTTTGTATTTTTAGTAGAGAAGAGGTTTCGCCAGGCTAGTCTTGAACTCCTGACCTTGGGTGATCCTCCCACCTTGGCCTCCCAAAGTGCTAGGATCACAGGTGTGAGCCACCGTACCTGGCCTGTTTTTTTTTTTGGTCACAAAGGCTCAATACACATTTCTGAGTACAGCATCACTGTAGAGAAATGCTCCACACAGACACACATGGGTCAGAAGGAACTGGCTGCCCCTAAGGACGGCAGAGCCAAGGGAGTCAAGGGGGAACAGTCCCCACTCTCCCTAAGTATCCCACCCTGTCCTCAAGGCCGGAAGATCCTCCATCATCACGCCAGTGGCTTGTATACTAGAAACCAGCCCAGAATCAAAGGCCTTTCCAATCCATCCAGTACCTATCATGGGGCTTAGGCTGTGGAGTCTGATGGCCCCAGCTTCAAATCCTGACCCCACCACTTAGGACCTGTGTCTACCTAGGTATCTTGATAACCCTCAGTTTCCCCAAGTGTAAAACGGGGATAGCAGTGGCCCCTCCCCTGCAGGTTGTTGTGAGGAGTGAATGGTATTATATCTGTAGGTCCACAGAGAAGCCTGGTGTCCAGCACATAGACCCACAACAAGGGGCAACTATTAACACTTTAGCTGCCTCTCCCCAATCCCAAAGGAGGCAAGCCTGCCCTCTGCACACACTGCAATCCCCACCTCTGTTCCTTTTTATCTTCTGTTATTTTCCAGCCTCCCTGACTGTGCTGGGGTCTTGCCAATGCCCCCAGGGGACTCCTTTTCCCCAGGAGTTCCCCAGGGTAGAGCACCAGAGGTCCTGCCATAAATGTCTGACTGCAGATGAGTAAGATGCAGAGGTGCTGGGGAAGGCAGTGCCACCAGCAGGCACTGAGCCACCAGGAGGCCCAGTTTTGTCTTCCTGGCTTCTGAATGCATCATCCTGACCCCCCTGCTGACTAGATCCAGGCCCTCCCACAGCTGAGAGTGGTCCCCACCCCACTCCTTCCTTCCCCAAACAAGTTCCATGGAGCTCCTTTTCCTTTCCTGTTTTCTCATCAGCCGGAAAGATCTGGGAAATGTCCTGTGGTACATTCTAGGCTTATTCCAACAGGCCCAGGCACACAGAAAGTGGGAGGCAATGAGAGGCTCCCAAATTCCCCCTATCCCTTCTGGGGAGGCAAGACAGAGTCAGTGGGGGCCTTTGAAAGCCAATCTTTGAACTATAAATTGTGCTTGGGCTTACAAGGACTTTGGAGCTTGTCAACAAGGTCTGGGCCCTAACAGCGGAAGGACTGTCCCTGACTGACTGCCCCAAGGAGAACAGACGTTCGTCACTTCCCTAAGCCCAGTGAGTCTCAGGGAAGGCAGATCCCAGTTTCTCCACCTGAGCTCTCCTTGGCTGGCCTTTGTAGGATGAGGGCCACTCCACAGGGCCTCTGACATTCCTGCTTGGGGGAGGTGGTGGAATCTCCCGAGTTGAATTCACATTACAAAAGAAGGAGATTAAGGGTGCAATGAAGGGGCAGAGACTCAGAAAAGGAGATTCAGGGGTCTGGTGGTCCCTGAAGAAGAGGGAGGGACTTTGTGAGGTGGCCCTGGGCCCCGGAAGGGCCCCCGCAGCATGTTTCTGGGCAGGGCCCTCAAGCTTTGATTCTCCTGCCCACCACAGGGCTTTCTCTATAAATGTTCTGAGAGAGTAGCTCCAGCTGAGTCCAGTGTGCCCTTCCGACGCTCTGATGCCCAGGCTCCAATTTGCTTTTGCCCTAGTTCTCTGCCCGGTTTCTTGTTCTGAGCTGGGTCAGACTAACTTTCCAAAGTCTCCCTCCTACAGATAAGTGACTTCATCGATGCTGGGCCTGGGTCCATCTGGTGCAGGGCAGGAGCCAGGAACAAGAGGGCCCCATGGTGCTTCTTCAGGACTGTCTTGGGGGCCCAGCGCCTGCCAGTGGATGAGGTAGATGCCACCATCTGGCTTTGGGGTCGGTGGCTCTGTAGGGAGAGTGGCATGGCCCTGGTGCAAACTTGGCCCAAAGTGGACTGCCACTATGATGCAGACTGCCAGCAGAACAAAGACAGCGACGATGACGGTGACCACAGGCAGCCCGTCACCTCGAGGTTGTTCCCAGGTGCCACTTAGCACCTCCGGAAGCTGCCTCTGGGGCTCCTGATCTGATGAACTGTTCACAGCTGGAGAAGGCCAGGAGTAGTGGCCAGCCTGGGAGGAGAGTGGCAGAGAGAGAGGGTGACATGGATGTATACACACAGAAAAAGACCAAAATAGAAAGAGACAAACACCCAAAGGAACCTGAGGCAGGGCAGGGGGTTGAGGGCAGGAGGGACCAGAGACAAAGACAGAAAGACAAAAAGTCACAGTAAAGACCTGGAGAGAGGCAGAGAAGACAGAGGTAAACCACACGGCAGCAGAGACGATACAAGAAAAAGGCAGAAAAGGCAGAGGGGGATACAGAGAGGGAGAAAGAAGGAGGAAAGGGGAAAGAAAAAGGCACATAGACAGAAATAAAGATAGAGACAGAGACAGAGAAAAAAGAAACAGACGCAGGGAGACAAAGACATTCAGACAGGGACAAAGAGAGTGCTGGCTTCATCACAGTCCAGCGTATACAGTTTGGCCCCCCAAGTTTCCTCCCACTGTCCCCTCTTCCCATGTCTCCAGCAAAATTCCTAAATAGATCCTGTGCCCTGGGTCGAGAGTCTTGGCATGCCATGGGCTGCTGTCCCCACATCCTGGGCAGTGGGCAGAGAGCACCTGCTTCTTAAAGTCCTGGGGAAAGGGGGTCCTTGTCCAGCATTTTAGGCTCCCCTTACTCCCCACTCACACAGAAGACAGACAGGTGGTGCCCTGGCAGCGGGAGAGGTAGAGGTAGAGGAGACCTGAACTTAGAAGGCAGGGGGATGCCTCATCCCATAACTGTACCCCCGCCACCCTGCCGAGGTCTCAGCATCAGGTTCTGGGGTCCTGGAGGAGAGGGGGTGCCCAGTGTGGACTCCTGGCTCTGCCCAGGATGGATTGAGGAGACCCTGTGTCAGTCTTCCTCTGTCAAAGTCCCAGTGTTCTTCTACCAAAAGCTGGGGGCCATGATCTGTACCCCTGTCTGACTCCACCCTGCTGGGTATTAGATGGGGGTGGTGGCATTGTAGTGAAGGTAGCAAACGGCAAAACTGTAAACCCTAGAGCTGAGGTCCTCACAGGCCCAGGAAACTTTTCCTCCCTAGCTTCCCCTTCCCAGATGGGCCATCCTGGAACAAATCTTAGCGGGTGGAACCCCTCCCTCTAACCCTGCACCCTCAGCATGGCCCTCCCCATGAGTAGGCCAGGAAAGGCTTCCCAGGACAAACCCATGTCCTTTAGCCCCTCAGTCCCCCTGTCCACACTATCCCATCTCCCACATGCATCCCTTTGCCTGTGGAAAAGCACACCCCCCTCCCTACCTTGCAAGTATCTCTGGGTCCCAGGCCACAAAGTTCCCAGGGCAGGGGGTGGGGAAGCAGCTCTAGATGTGCAGAGGAAAAGGGGAAGCTAAGGCTGGTGACAGACAGGGGGACCCTGCAGGGAGTCAGCCCAGCCTGGCAGGAAGGGGTGAGCAGAGTCTACCTGGTGCATTGTCCGGGCTGGCACAGGGCTCCCTTGGGACTGGCAGCCAGCTGGGTAAAGGAGGGCTGGCCGCCCTAACTCAGCCCCTACCCGGAGCTGCCACGTCTACGAGGCCCATGGGCACACACCCTGTGCACACACTGTCACCGCTCTCCTGTGCTTGCACTTCCTTCCGGGAACATCTGGGCTACCCTAGGCTCTGCCCTTAACTCTGATAGTACCTTAATCTTCCTCCTTGGCACCTCCTTTCATGCCCCCTGCCAGCTTCAGGAGCCTGGGTGTGTCTGCCCACCCCTCCTCCACCAGATCTCAGAAGCCTGGCCAGAGCCCCAACCCAACCTGCCCCCCACCAAGTCATGCTGGCTCCTCGCCTTAACCGATTTCCTGGAGTTATCGTCCTTTGATCTTTTCTTTCTAAATGCAGTATTTCTCTTTTCTTTTTTTTTTTTTTTTTTTAGATGGAGTCTCGCTGTGTCACCCAGGCTGGAGTGCAGTGGCGTGATCTGGGCTCACTGCAACCTCCGCCTCCCAGGTTCAAGCAATTCTCCTGCCTCAGCCTCCTGAGTAGCTGGGATTACAGGCGCCCACCACCACGACCAGCTAATTTTTGTATTTTTAGTAGAGACGGGGTTTCACCATGTTGGTCAGGCTGGTCTTGAACCCCTGACCTCGTGATCCACCCGCCTTGGCCTCCCAAAGTGCTGGGATTACAGGTATAAGCCACCATGCCCGGCCTCTAAATACAATATTTCAAACACAATGGAAACTGCAGATACATTCTCTCTTTAATAAATACATAATAAGTCTCTAAATCTCCAAGCCTCAACCACCAGCTCTGTCTTCTCTCAATAGTTTGTCACATTTATTTTAAAATATTAATATTACAATGAAAACAGAAGCCCTCACTTCCTGACCTCTCCCCTCCTTCTCACCACAGGGATAAACATCTCATAGAATTTGATGTTTATTGGCCGGGTGTGGTGGCCCATGTCTGTAATCCCAGCACTTTGGGAGGCTAAGGCAGGAGGATCACTTGAGGCTAGGAGTTCAAGACCAGTCTTGGCAACATAGTGAGACCTTATCTCAACAAAAAATTTAAAAATTAGCTGGGCGTGATGGTGTATACCCATAGTCCCAGCTACTTGGGAGGCTGAGGTGGGAGGATCACTGAGCACAGGAGGTCAAAGACCATGAGCCATGTTCGTGTCACTACACTCCAGCCTGTGCAACAGAGGGAGATCTCATCTCAAAAAAAATAATAATAAAAGAATTTGATGTTTATTATTCTCACACAAGGCATTGTTTTCCTTTTTTTCTTTTGGTTTTTATAAATGTGAATTCTATATTTCTTTGCATTTGCCTGAGTGCAACTTCATTTGAGAGTATGTATGTGTTTTAATGTGTCCAAGTCACAAAAACTGCCCACCAATCTCTCCTCTCTCTAGAGACAGTTTTTTTTAAGCCCCGGCTAACTCTGTGGGACCACCTCATTCTGTCCGTTGCTGTGCACTCACCATCCTCCCTTCCAGTCTGGAGAGCCAGAGACACCCTGGGAACTCCCCTCCGCTGGAGTCTTGATCCAGGATGAAACAGAATGTAGCATCCTGGTTCCTTGTCTCTCAGCCGAGCTGTCCCACATCCTGACATCCAGGGCCCCCACTCAGACCTCCAGGTTCACTTGAGCCCAGATCCCTGGGCTGCTGACCTGATCTGCAAAGTGAGTGGGACCTATTGCTGGCTCACCTTGAAGCCCCTGGCTGACCCCCTCCCAACGGGATCAAAGGCTCTGCTCATCCTCTGCTTCCCACCTTGGTCCATTTAAACTTCAGCCAGAGGGAATCTGGACTCTGCCACAGGTCCTGAACTTCGGCCACTGCTATTCACCTCCTGCCTCTTCAAGACACAAGTGCCATTGCTCTGGCAGATACCTTCACTGGGGCTCCTGTCCCTGTATCCAAAAGCCCAATTTCTGATCCTTCTGATGACTACTTCTTCTCTTTCCCTCCCTCATTAATCCAGGATCTATCTCCTAAAGGGCTTCCGAGAGGATAATATGGTGGAACTTCTGGGAGCAGACTACAGCCCCAGCCTTCTGTGTCGCTTCTCTACCACTGCTGTGAGCTGCCCGCCCATTCCTGCCGTCTAAACCTTAAACATCTGTTATAGCTTAGGTCAAGTGTGGCCTCCTCTAGGGACACATTTTTCAGCCCTGTACTTGAGTAACTTGCTTTCTTTTCCTTAAGCCTTACAGCATAATGTTTCTTACCCGCTCCTAACATTTGTCACACTTTATCTTATGTAACAGGTGTGTGGGGGCTCATTTTTCCAGGAACCATGTCTCTTTTTTTTTGAGACTGAGTCTTGTTCTGTCACCCAGGCTGGAGCGCAGTGGTGAAATCTCGGCTCATTGCAACCTCCACCTCCTTTCCATCTCTCTGGGGGAGGGTAGAAGTGGCTTTGCTGGCCAGAGGAAGGCAAAGAGCAACCCTTCTTTCACTCTGTCGCCACCAAAGGCAGGCAGGCTGAGGAGTCTGCAGCGGGAGCTGAAGGACAGGGGCCTGTGGGAACACCCTGAGCAGGCCAGAGTGGGGTTGCCATGATAGACCCAGGGCAGGTCTGAGAGGCGGCTGACTTTTGAGGTCATCGGAAACTCTGGGCTAGAGTTGGGTAAGTAAGGAGCAAGGGCTGCTTTCCTCTACCACACCCCACTTCTTGCCTTGTAAAAAGCTATAGGTCTGTAAGGAGTGTGAGGTTTCTTTTTAGGGTAATGGAAATGTTATAAAATTGATTTTATTTGGGGTGGGTGAACAACTCTCTAAATATATAAAAACCACTGAGGCAGCCAGGCGCGATGGCTCATGCCTGTAATCCCAGCACTTTGGGAGGCCGAGGTGGGTGGATCACGAGGTCAGGAGATTGAGACCATCCTGGCCAACACGGTGAAGCCCCATCTCTACTAAAAATACAAAAAATTAGCCGGGTGTGGTGGCGGGTGCCTGTAGTCCCAGCTACTCTGGAGGCTGAGGCAGGAGAATGGCATGAACCCAGAAGGCGGAGTTTGCAGTGAGCCGAGATCATGCCACTGCACTCCAGCCTGGGCAACAGAGTGAGACTGTGCCTCAAAAAAAAAAAAAAAAAAACCACTGAGGCTGGTGTGGTGACTCAGGCCTGTAATCCCAGCACTTTGGGAGGCCGAGGTGGGTGGATCACCTGAGGTCAGGAGTTTGAGACCAGCCTGGCCAATATGGTGAAACCCTGTCTCTACTAAAAACACAAAAATTAGCCAGGCTTGCTGGGGTGTCTGTAATCCCAGCTACCCAGGAAGCTGAGGCAGGAGAATAGCTTGAACCCAGGAGGCGGAGGTTGCAGTGAGCCGAGATTTTGCGGCTACACTCCAGCCTGGGCAACAGAAGGAGACTGTCTCAAAAAAAAAAAAAAGCCACTGAATTGTGCACTTCAAATGAGGATGGGTGAGAGGGTGAAGAAGGCATCCACATGGTAGGGAAGGAATGGGAGCAGAAATGGGAGCTTGGTTACTGAAAGGGGAGTCATCCGATAAGTAAGTATTTAAGGATCATGGGAGTCAGAGAAGGGCCTTAGAGACGCTACTCCCTAGCACCAACGAGCACACTGACAACTCAGACCTAGGTTTCTTTCCTTTGAAAATATTTGTTTTTTTGAGACAGGGTCTCACTCTGTGGCCCAGGCTGGAGTGCAGTAGCATGATCTCGGCTCACTGCAAGCTCCACCTCCCGGGTTCCCGCCATTCTCCTGCCTCAGCCTCCCGAGTAGCTGAGACTACAGGCACCCACCACCGCACCTGGCTAATTTTTTGTATTTTTAGTAGAGACGGGGTTTCACCATGTTAGCCAGGATGGTCTCAATCTCCTGACCTCGTGATCTGCCCATCTCGGCCTCCCAAAGTGCTGGGATTATAGGCATGAGCCACTGTACCCGACCAAGACCCCATCTCTTAAAAAAAAAAAGTAAAAAAGGAATAATAATCATGCATATAGGGCCTCTCTGAAAGATGTGGGGAGTCCTATCTGCATTGGGATCCCTGAGGAGGGAGAGGAATGTGGAGAATTCAGAGTCCAGGGAGCATGGGCGGCTGGTGGGCTGGGCTTCCAGGCTGAATCATGGGAAAGGAGAACCTGGTCTGAAACAGTACTGGGTGGGATTGGTGTTAGATTCCAGGAAAACCCCCAGGTGGTCTGTGGTGGAACTTGATGGACCCCTCAGAAGGGAAGAGAATGGGGATGGGTCGGGTTGCCATGGTTGGTCATTGTGCATAGGCACTAGAGGCCATGCTGGGTGGGCACAGTCGCTGCTGCAGCCTCACATCCTCATCTGGACATGGCTGAGCAGGGCCCCTGGAGCTGGTCCCAATGTGTTTCCTTCTATTCTTTTGACAGGAAGCTCCTGGAGAGCCGGTCCCCACCCCCATCCCGCCCCAGCACTCCCTCTCTCTTCTCCACTATGGACAGAGCCTCCACTGAGCTGCTGCCTGCCCGCCACATACCCAGCTGACATGGGCACTGCAGGAGCCATGCAGCTGTGCTGGGTGATCCTGGGCTTCCTCCTGTTCCGAGGTAAGAGGCGCCTGCCGCTTTCCCACAGCAATTCCTCTCCGCAGCTGGCCATTCTAGGCATCGGTCTCTTTCTCAGGAGACACATGCTTTCCATCCAGGGGCTGTGCCCAGGGGAAATTCCAGAGCCTTTCCATGAAGGGGATCAGTTGGATTGGGGGGTCCTGATTACCGGGCAGGGGTAAAATGGAGCTACGGTTAAACCCTCTTGTGGGAAATTGTCCTGGGGAGCTGGGCTCCCCACAGAGGCTGGCCTCCTGAATCGTGGGAGGGAGCTGTGTTAGTGCGAGACCCAGGCCCAAAGCTCCTTCTAGGATGTGCTCAGGCTACTCATGACTCTCACCCTCTGATCTTGGGGCAGGGCTGACGAGGGCCACTCTATCAACTGTTCTAACACAAAACCTCTGCACCTTGGGCTTCACAGGGGATCTGTTCTCTCCTTTCACATGAGGAGTAGCAACCTAGGAATTCCTAATGTTGATTTTAAAGTTAAATCACAGCAAGAGGGACTCAGGTTAGACACAAAGAACTATTCACCAAGGAGGATGTGCATAACATTCTCACACTCAGGGGGCTAGAGGAGATGACCTCCAGAAGAGGCTACTTGGAAATGGCACCTGTCTGACAGGCGCTGCCAGCCAGTGAGTTGTGAAGCTGCTCATAGGGGTCCTCTCATCAGGGAGCAGTTGCTGGGAATCATGACGAGTCCAGGGCATTCTGACTCACAGGGCAGCAACTTCCCTTTGACCATCCCTGCTCTGCCCCCGCCTCACCCTCTACAAGTCCTCTGTGCTCAAAGCAGCAGAAAGAGTGCACAAGAGGGCTCGGATGGGGAGGGCTGGTGGCTCCCCGTCAGTGGTGGGTAAGAGGGCCTGAGTACCAGAACACTGCCTCCCGGAGAAGTCAGGCATTTCTCTAAAAGCCCATGGACTGGAGGACAAGACTCTGATTGTCCCCATCCCCTCTTACCCCCTCCGTGACAGAGTCACATATCTGGGGCTGGGGGACGAGGCTGTTGTGGAAACTGCAGGTGAAGCTCATGAGGTGGCATTTTCACAGGCCTAGACTTTTCCCAGCCTCCCTACCCACTGTTTTCTCCCAGGCAAGTGCCAGCGCTCTCAAATGCCCTGTGTCAGCTGTACCTAAGCTGCTATCACCCGCCCTGAGTTTCCTAACCCTTCATCCTGAAGTGTGCAGAGTACTTCCTGGCTCCTTCATCTTGGTGGACTGAGGAATCCTGAGCACATTCAGGCCCATAAAGGGACTTGACTATAGATACCCAGAGGCAGTGCAGACTTGAGACTGGGAGGATTTGAGAGAACGGGGCAAAAACAAAAGTGTCCGGCCTTCATTGAGCATATCAGGCACTGTGTTAAGTGCTTCATATGCATTTTCCTCCCCTCACAACAACTTGCGAGGTACTAATACCAAATGCATTTTACTTAGTTATTTTTGAGACAGGGTCGCTCCATTGCCCAGGCCAGAGTTGCAGTGGCATGATCATGGCTCACTGCAGCCTTGACCTCCTGGGCTCAAGCAATCCTCCTGCCTTAGCCTCCTGTGTAGCTGGGGGCTACAGGCACATACCACCACATCCAGCTAATTTTTGCATTTTTTTGTAGAGACAAGGTTTTACCATGTTGCCCAGGCTGGTCACTTGCACTTCAAAGTAAAGTAAACTGAGGCCTAGGTCAGACAGCGACAAAGCCAGGACTTGAACTCAGGCTTGCCAGGCTCGATTAAAATCCACGATTTTAACTACTAAACTATGCTTTTGAGGAAAAAATGGGGAGGGGTGTGTGCGGAGATAGACTAGAAGGGGATAAAACAGACAGGATTAGAGAGGGGAGACCTGGGAAATCAAAAATTCCTGTGGCTAGAGCTCTTTGGGAATCTGCAGGCCCAGTGGTCAGAGACACCTTCGGCTGTAGACACAGATGCTCCCTAAGTCCCTCCCCTACTCACAGAGGAATCTTTGTTGGTGACAAAAAGTTTGGGTAGTGGGTGGGGCAAGAGGCAAAGAAATAGCAGGGTCTTGAAGCTTGTGACTTTGGAACTCCTCCCAAGCCACTGAATAATTTTCTTTCTAGATAAATGCAGGAGGGCAGTTCCCTGTGCCTTCCCACCAAAAACTAAGTTATAACCGTACAGCATTTAGATAGTACATTAGGCCGGGCTCGGTGGCTCATGCCTGTAATCCCAGCACTTTGAGATGCTGAGGCAGATGGATCACCTGAGGTCAGGAGTTTGAGACCAGCCTGGCCAACATGCTGAAACACCATCTCTACTAAAAATACAAAAATTAGCCGGGCATGGTGGCAGGCGCCTGTAATCCCAGCCACTCAGGAGGCTGAGGCAGGAGAATCGCTTGAGCCCGGGAGGCGGAGGTTGCAGTGAGCTGAGATCGCGCCACTGCACTCCAGCCTGGGTGACCAAGAGCGAAACTCTGTCTCAAAAAAAAAGTACATTAGATATGCTGGATTAGTAACTGATACATGTTTTCAGGACATGCCTTGGGTTAAAAGGATTCTCCCAGGGTCCTCCCCAGCTAGAAAGGGTTTTCTCTAGCTTGGGCTTCCTATAAATTTTAACTCCCCTCTTGACCATCCCCCTCTCCCCAGCAAGGGAATGGGGCTCTCAGAAATGGTGATCTAGAAAAACATGGCCCAGGGTTTGGTAATTTTACACTTGGAAGCAATTAATTCTACACTATCCAAATGATAGCCCCATGGAGGAAGGCAGTGGCTTAAGGAAAATAAGCAGAGCAGCAGGCTGCCACAGGCTGGGGTGGGCCCCTGGCACCCTGCCGCCTCTGTCTACCCAGGCCTGGGCTGAATGCTCCCCTGATGCTGAGAGGCTAAGGGAGCAGCAGAGCCAGGCCAGGGGCTGCAGTCCCCGCTCAAGCAGAGGGACGGGAACCCAGCTGGGCGGCTCCACTTCCCCACGTTGTTTTCCTTTCACATTGTTCACAGGTTTCAAGAATGATTTCATTGTGGAAAATGAGCAAATACAACCTGACCTTTCAGGTTCTACATACACAGCGGGACACACACAAGGGCCCACGAGCATGCACACACATTTGCATAGAGCCCCGCAGACACAAGTGTACATACAAAAAAGCCAGTGAGGGTTTCTGACTGGGGACTCTTGGTGACCGACCCCTCTCTGGGTTTGGTCAATAACAACCATTTCCTATGTATCCTCTGCCTGTGAGAGTGAATGGGTTGCTCATGCTAGAGCTTCCCTGCCTCCTATATATACCTCAGAACTTACTTTATGCACAGGCCCCTACCTCTAGCCAAGATACAAGCCCTAATCCCCATCCCCATCTCACTCACCTTCCCATCTATTAGCCCCTTCCCTGGGGGCAGGACCAGGGTGACAGCAGTTTAAGGTAAACATTAGCCTAGAGACCTGGAGTCCTGGGCCCTTCCTTGTCTAGGTATGGCAGGTCATTGATCTTCTGTCCTTAGAAATGTCACTAGTTTAAAATAACCTTCTCCTGACTCTGCATCAGGTTGGTAAAATGCCCATGCCAGATTGAAGAGACAGGGAAGGACTTCGGGACTCTGAGCCATGAGGTGGTGGTGATGTTGCTACTGAGTCAGTCTCAGAGGAAGCCAGCACCGTGAGCCACAGCCCACATCCTTTAGCCCTCTGCCTAGTGTGTCTGCCTTCCAGCATGGTAGGATTAGAAAGCCAAAACGCTTTTTCTGTTTTGTTTTCTTTTTTTTTTTTTTTTTTTGAGATGGAGTCTCACTTTGTCGCCCAGGCTGGAGAGCAATGGCACGATCTCAGCTCACTGCAACCTCCACCTCCCAGGTTCAAGCGATTCTCATGCCTCAGCCTCCCAAGCAGCTGGGATTACAGGCGTGCGCATCAGGCCTGCTAATTTTTGTATTTTTAGTAGAAGCAGGGTTTCACCATGTTGGCCAGGCTAGTCTTGAACTCCTGACCTCAAGTGATCTACCCACCTCAGCCTCCCTAAGTGCTGGGATTATAGGTGTGAACCACCACACCTAGCCAGTGTTTTCTTTTCTTTTTTCTTTTTCTTTTTTTTTTTGTTGAGATAGGGCCTCCATCTGTTGCCCAGGCTGGAGTGCAGTGGTGCAATCATAGCTCACTGCAGCCAGCCTCAACCTTCTGGTCTCAAGCAGTCCTCCCACCTCAGCCTCCTGAGTAGCTAGGACTCCAGGTGTGCACTACTGTGCCTGGAGAATTAAAACAAACAAACAAACAAGCAAAAAACCTTTTTTTTAGAGACAGGGTCTTGCTATGTTGCCCAGGCTGGCCCAGAAGTTATTCTAAGGGTTCCTCTCTAGGCTCTGTGCTGGGCAGGGGACTTACCAAGCTGTGTGTTTTGCTTTCTCTTGCAGGCCACAACTCCCAGCCCACAATGACCCAGACCTCTAGCTCTCGGGGTAAGACCAAACATATGGGTCTACTCCAGCGTGTAGGCCTAGGAGCTTAGGAAGGGTGAAAGGAGCTCTATGCCAATTTAGCCTTAACCTCAGGGGGCTGGGGCTGCAGCTGGAGCGGGAGCTCTCAGGACTCACCAAGGCTGAGCTCATCTAAGGATTTTTTTTCAGCCTAGCCGAGTCTAATATGCCTTGAAAGAAAAAAGAGGTGAATGGTTGGGAATGAGGGGTGGGGGATGGGGTAGGGAGAAAGACACACAGATCTAGGGAAGAAGAGAGGGAGATGGAACAGTAGCAGGCTGTGCACCCCTCAGCCTCAGATGTTCTGTTTCAGGAGGACTTGGCGGTCTAAGTCTGACCACAGAGCCAGTTTCTTCCAACCCAGGTGAGTGAGTACGGTTGCTGAGGTCCCTGCTCCTGCCCCACACCCATTCATTCAGACCTGCTTGGAGCCCAGGGGTTCTTGGATGAGCAAGGGAGTGTGGTGTCACTAAACCTACCCCATCTCCCACTCCCTATCTGCCTCTGTCCTTGCAGGATACATCCCTTCCTCAGATGCTAACAGCCCAAGCCATCTGTCCAGCACAGGTACCCCAGGTACTGTGTCATTCAGACTACAATCCAGGAAGGGTCCAGTGAGGACCCTGACACAGTTTCTGCTCTAAAAGAGAATATAGACTGGGGTGAGGGGGAACAGACAAGGAAACAGACCCTCACACTGATGATGACATGCAGGGTGAGAAGGGCTGCGGTGGGCACAAGCAGAAGTATGGGAGCCCAGGCCCATGTCAGTCACTTCGGACTTGGGGGCCAGGGATGACTCCCAGAAGCGGCTTCTGAAGCCGAGCTGAGAATGGGTCAGCTGAGCATGTGGAGGCTGTGGGGTGGAGAGTAGTGGGGCTTATTCCAGGCAGAGGGAACTGCCCAGAGGTGAACAAGAGAATGGCCCCTTCTAGAACGGAAAGCAGGAAAGAAGAGGAAGACTTTGGACTGAAGAGCCCACCCAGTGCACACGCCGGCCAAGGCCCTGAGCAGGCCCGCATGTGCTTCCTCATTCACAGCAGCTCCAAAGAAGGCTGTGCAGACCCCCATGGCAGCCAGTAAACCTGTGACGCCGAGGCAGGCACCGTGGACAGGCTCTCCCCGACCTGGTTGGGCCTAACTTGGGCCAAGCCACAGACGCACACATCAGGACTTGTTGAGTGCCCAGGGCGGGGGGCAGCGATGAAAAACACCGGGTTCCATCTGGATGGGTTCCTTCTGCCCTCTTCAGGAGGCCACAGGGGTCAGGACCCACATCAGTGGCACTCTGGTTCAGGAAAGAAAGAGGCTTGGTGGGGCATAGAGACAGGAACTTGGGCCTGGTCACAACGAAGATAAAAGGAGCTTAGACTTGAGACTGAGAAAGGCATACCCAGAGAGGAGAGGGAGGGGAAGGATACCCCAAAATGAAGGAAAAGGAAGGCAGAAAAGGCTGAGAAAGGGCTAGAGTCCTCTCAGGCAGGGAAGACTGGCCTTTGCTTAGCAGCGAGGGAGAAGAGCTGCTGGGGGATACCCCCATCTTGGTCATGCTGTTTCATGGTGCAGGCGCAGGTGTCCCCAGCAGTGGAAGAGACGGAGGCACAAGCAGAGGTATGTCCTGCTGCACTCACCCTGAAGAGAAGTCGGCAGGAGATGTCTGTGACCCTTTCTCTCATCTTATCCCTTGGCTCTCAGATTTTTTATTCTCCCAGACTTATTTGGGAAGGCGGAGTGAGGAGAGATAAGCGGAACAGCAATTGGGCCTGAAGTACAATGGGTTGAGGAGGGAAGACACGGGTGACATAGCACCTTTTTTGGTGTTGAGAAGGAGTCTTGTTCTGTCATCCAGGCTGGGGTGCAGTAGTGCGATCCCGGCTCTCTGCAACCTCCTCCTCCTGAGTAGCTGGGATTACAGGCATGCGCCACAAGGCCCAGCTAGTTTTTGTTTTTTTGTTTTTTGTTTTGAGACGGAGTCTCGCTCTGTTGTCTATGTTGGAGTGCAGTGGCACAATCTTGGCTCACTGCAACCCCTGCCTCCCAGGTTCAAGCTATTCTCCTGCCTCAGCCACCTAAGTAGCTGGGACTATAGGCACGCATCACCATGCCTGGCTAATTTTTGTATTTTTAGTAGAGATGGGATTTCACCATATTGGCCAGGCTGGTCTTGAACTCCTGACCTCGTGATCTGCCCGCCTTGGCATCCCAAAGTGCTGGGATTACAGGCATGAGCCACTGTGCCCTGTCTTTTTTTTTTTTTTTTTTTTTTAGGAGAGATGGGGTTTCACCATGTTGGTCAGGCTGGTCTCAAACTCCTGACTTCAAGTGATCCACCCATCTTGGCCTCCCAAAGTACTGCGATTACAGGCATGAGCCACCGCACCAGGCCAACATAGCAGTTTTTAAGAGGGCCGGAAGTCTGTGCCCCTTAACAGGCAGCCTGGCTTGTTGGAGCCTTGCCTGAGCAGGAACATTCCTCCCACCTCAACCCTGGCACAACACAGACGGCTCTATTTTGCCCAGCCTGACCTCCTAGCTCTGCAGCATAAATTCCGGTCCTTCCCTAGGGGGAAGCGGGAGGGAAGCTAGCTCTAGCTTCCCTGTGTCAGTCCCCTTCGCTGATGCCCCTGACTCCACTCCATTTTAGACACATTTCAAACTGTTCCCCCCAATTCAACCACCATGAGCCTGAGCATGAGGGAAGATGCGACCATCCTGCCCAGCCCCACGTCAGAGACTGTGCTCACTGTGGCTGCATTTGGTGAGAGCGGGAGGAGAAGGTGGGACATAGGAGGGAACCCCACCCCTGGAATTGACTTGGACTCTAGGTCTGGAAACGCAAGTTCAAATCTCACCCATTTGTTCCGGGAAGTTCTGGCTGATGAGGAAGACCCTTGTGGGAGGGGGGCTCCTGCCCCGCCAGTCAGCTCTTCTTGGCTGTGCTGGGTTCCATGTTCTCATGCGGGGATGGAGTCGGGCTGGAGAGCCCACTCTGGCTAGGGGGCGGCAGGCTGAGAACTCACCTGTTCAGCAGAGAAATGGAACTCACTTTGCTCCTGAAGACTGTGTACACAGTACTTATCTGGAAAGGGAATGCTGGACTCTTGTTGGCCCCTTTGCCCCCCCCGACTGGCCCCCTTCGCCCCATTCTTTTCTCTGTTCAGGTGTTATCAGCTTCATTGTCATCCTGGTGGTTGTGGTGATCGTCCTAGTCGGTGTGGTCAGCCTGAGATTCAAGTGTCGGAAGAGCAAGGAGTCTGAAGGTGCGTGCCCTGCCCTCGGGGACTCTTTTCCCCTCTGCTGGCAGACCCAGGGCTAGAGCCCCAGCTCACACCAGCCTGCATCTGCCACTCTATGAGCCGGAGGGTCCCCAGGTGGGCTTTGAGAGGAAGGCTGGACTTCTGAGTTGTAGCGTGTGAGCCCCAACCTGTGCCTTTGGCTTTTTACAGATCCCCAGAAACCTGGGAGTTCAGGGCTGTCTGAAAGGTAAGACCGTCAGAAAAATCTTCTATCTGACACCCAGACCCCAACTCCCAGAGGGAACCAACACTTCCTGCGTTCCACACCCACACACCCACACACCCATATACCACACACCCTCACACATCACACACACACACACACACACCTCAAACCCACCACACACCCTACACCTCACTACACACACGCACACACCACACACCACACACATTACATACATCATACATCACACACACCCCCCATGTTATACACACCTCCCACACACCTCAAACACACCACATACCACACACCCCACTAGACACACATCTCACACACCATGCAACCCCCCACACACACATCCCACACACCTCAAACACACCCCACACCCCCTACAGACACATACCCACACACCACACACACACACCCCACTCATCAAACACACCACACACACCCCACACATCACACACCACACACACACCCCACACATCACACACCACACACACACCCCACACATACCTCAAACACACCACACACCCCACTACACACACACTACACACCCCACACACCACACACATACTCCATACTATACACACACCTACACACACACATCACAAACACACCGCACACCCCACACACCACACATATCCCATACTATACACACACCCCAACACACCTCAAACATACCACATGCCCCACACCCCACACTATGCACACACCACACACACCCCACACATCACACACCATACACACAACCCATACTATACTCATGCCCCACACCCCCCACACACCCACACACCACACACACCCCACACATCACACACCACACACACTCCAACTATACATACCTCCCCACACACATCACAAACACACCACACACTCCACACCCTACACTACACACACACACCCACCTACCACACACACCCCCCAAACCACACACACCCCATACTATACACCCCTCCACACACACACCTCAAATACACCACAGGCCTCACATTGCACACACCACACCCCACACACATCACACACCACACACACATCCCATACTATACACACACACACCATAAACCTACCACACACCCCACACTATACACATATACCCACACACCCCACACATCATACATACACACCCCTACACACCACACACAACACATCCCACACCCCACACTACTCACACATACCCATACGCTACACACACACCCCACGCACATCCACATACCACACACACCCCATACTATACACACACACCCCATGCACATCCACATACCACACACACCCCATACTATACACACACCCCCACATACACCACAAACACACAACATATCCCCATACCCCACACTACACACACACCCACACACCACATACACCCCATGCACCACACATACACCCTATACTATACACATATCCCACACACATCATAAACACACAACATGCCCCATACCCCACACATCCACAGCACAAACACACACACCCCACACCCTATACCCTACACACCTACCCACACCATACCCACCCTCATACCCATACTATACACACCCACCCTCCCCACACACATACCCCACACACCTACCCAAACAACACACACACCACAAACGCACCACGCATACCCACATCACACACCCCACACCCCATACCCAACATACCCACCCAAACAACATACATACACCACACCCCCACACACCAAACACATCCCCCCATACCATACACACACATCCCCCATACCATACACACACACACCACACACACACCACACCACACACACACATCCCATACCCTATACTACACACACACTACACACCTCATACTATACACACTCACACCACACACCCACCCAAACCACACACGCATCACACACAGACACCCTGTACCTCATATTACACACATACCGCATACTACACACACACCAAACACCCACCCAAACCACCCACACACCACATAAAAAACACACATGTACCCTATATTATACATACACACAACATATACACCTTACACCACACACACCACACATACACACTCCCCCACACATCACATACACGACATATAACATTCCCATACCATACACACACACCCCACACACGCTATACCGCACACACACCCCATACCACACACACCCCACACCACATACACACACACCACACATGCATTACCCCACACACACAGACAACACCTCACACCACATACCCCATACCACACATATACACCCCTCACACCACACACACATACCACACACATACAATCCTGACAGGCTCCTCTGAGGCCAGGGCTGGAGTGGGCAGGACAGGGGCAGACCTGAAAGGGAACAATCAAATGACAGGAGATGAACTGAAACTCTTCAACCCCAGGGCTAAGCCTCTATAACCCCATCATGAAAAGTGTAGGAATTCAGATTCTAATATAAAAAGACATTCTCTCTAAGCTTAGGAACCACTTTATTGAATACCTATTATGTGCCAAACACAATGGTATATATTTTATAATATTATCTCAAATCTTTATAGCAATTATTCAAGGTATATATTACTTTTTTTTTTTTTTTTGACATGGAGTCTTGCTCTGTTGCCTGGGCTGGAGTGCAGTAGTACGATCTCAGCTCACTGCAACCTCCGCCTCCCAGGTTCAAGGGATTCTCCTGCCTCAGCCTCCCGAGTAGCTGGGACTACAGGCATGCGCCACCACACCTGACTAATTTTTGTATTTTTAGTAGAGACAGGGTTTCACCATGTTGGCCAGGCTGGTCTCGTACTCCTGACCTTGTGATCCACCAACCTCAGCCTCCCAAAGTGCTGGGATTACAGGCATGAGCCACCACGCCCAGCCTTTTTTTTTTTTTTTTTTTTTTTAAGGGACAGGCTTGCTCTGTTGCCCAGGCTGGAGTGCAATGATGCCAACAGGGCTCAAATGATCCTCCCACCTCAGCCTGTCAAGTAGCTGGGACTACAGGCATGTGCCACCATGCCCAGCTAATTTTTAATTTTTTAAATAGATATGAGATGTCACTATGTTGGCCACGTTGGTCTCAAACTCCTGGTCTCAAGTGATCCTTCTGCCTCAGCCTCCCAAAATGCTGGGATTATAGGTGTAAGCCAAGACATTACTTCATTATACATTTTAAAAAATGAGGCTTTAGGCCGGGTGCGGTGGCTCATGCCTGTAATCTCAGCACTTTGGGAGGCCAAGGTGGGCGGATCACGAGGTCAGGAGTTCGAGACCAGCCTGGTCAAAATGGTGAAACCCAGTCTGTACTAAAAATACAAAAATTAGCTGGGCACAGTGGCAGGCGCCTATAATCCCAGCTACTCGGGAAGCTGAGGCAGGAGAATTGCTTGAACCCAGAGGCGGAGGTTGCAGTGAGCTGAGATGGTGCCACTGCACTCCAGCCTGGGTGACAGAGCAAGACTCCATCTCAAGGGATTAAAAAAAAAAAAAGTGAGGCTTTGGCAGATGCGATGGCTCACACCTGTAATCTCAGTACTTCGGGAGACTGAGGCAGGTAGATTGTGTGAGCTCAGGAGGTCAAGGCTGCAGTGAGCTGTGATCGTGCCACAGCACTCCAGTCTGGGTGACAGAGCAAGACCCTGTCTCAATAAAAACTAAAAAAATAAAATTGAGGCTTTAGTAGAGGTTGTAACTTGGTAAAGATCAAACAAGTAGTAGGTAGTAAAACCAAAATTTAAATGCAAGTCTTGGCCAGGTGCAGTGGCTCACACCTGTAATCCCAGCACTTCGGGAGGCCAAGATGGCTGGATCATTTGAGGTCAGGCATTCAAGACCAGCCTGGCCAACATGGTAAAATCCTGTCTCTACTGAAAAATACAAAAATTAGCCAGGCATGGTGGCACATGCTTGTAATCCCAGCTACTCAGGAGGCTGAGGCAGGAGAATGGCGTGAACCCACTAGGTGGAGGTTGCAGTGAGCTGAGATCACGCCATTGCACTACAGCCTGGGCGACAGAGTGAGACTCCATCTCTAAATAAATAAATAAATGCATCTTTTGGTCTTCAAAGCACACTCTCATTTCATTATGATCCACCACCAAAATATAGATTTTTTGAGACAAAGGTCTAAGTCTCAACAACCTCACAGTTCCTTGACTCCCCATTGCCCTGCCCTCCTCCTCTCTTTAACCCAGACCCCCTTCCTCCCCCAGCTGCTCCACAGCCAATGGAGAGAAAGACAGCATCACCCTTATCTCCATGAAGAACATCAACATGAATAATGGCAAACAAAGTCTCTCAGCAGAGAAGGTACATTTTTCTGTTTGCTGCCTTCCTTCCCCAAATTCACCTTTCCCCTCCTCCTCCTACTTTCAGGCCAGAAAGGAGATACTTTCAAAGACCCTGGCTCTTCTCCCCTCTTCTGTACCCCTCCAGTCCTAAAAAGTTCACCCTTCCCCATTATGCATTTATTTTGCAGGTTCTTTAAAAGCAACTTTGGGTCCCCATGAGTCCAAGGATGATGCAGCTGCCCTGTGACTACAAGGAGGAAGAGATGGAATTAGTAGAGGCAATGAACCACATGTAAATTATTTTATTGTTTCATGTCTGCTCCTAGATCTAAAGCACACTAGCATTGCCCCAGATCTGGGAGCAAGCTACCAGCAGGGGAGACTCTTTCCTATATGGACAGCTGCTGTGGAAATACTGCCTGCTTCTCCCACCTCCTCAGAGCCACAGGAAAAGAGGAGGTGACAGAGCGAGAGCAAGGAAAGTGACGAGGTGGATTGATACTTTCTACTTTGCATTAAAATTATTTTCTAGCCTGCAGTCTAATTACTTTTAAGGTCTATGCTCCCATGCACATTTCTTAACAGAATGTTCTAGCAGCTTTTGGCCCTTCTTTCCTAGACCAGACATACATGCAGGTTTCTGCCCCTATGGGCAGCTCTCTGAGAAACTTGGATGGTCGATAGAAGGGACTTTGTGTCAGGTTTTAT